>NW_013666372.1:127268-143287 GCF_000517525.1 Limulus polyphemus | reverse complement strand
TATATATATATATATATATATACAGTATGGAACAAATAGGTCACATGACCGGATACTGTTGCAAAACTTAGAAGAGATAGATACCTTGGCACCCCAGGTTGTTGGTTTAGAGTGGAGTTGTTTTGTTCAATTAAAATGGATTCCTTGATTTTCCGTTTGTTTATGTTTGGTTCTTTGTTTAAAATTACTCTTTTTAATAGATATACTATGGTTTTTTTAGTTGCAATAGTGGAAAACATGGGACGGGTTTGTATTGTGTTCTGTGAATCTGGTTTCCAATTTTCTTCCTCTTTCTCCGATGTACAATTCTGGGCAGTTATTGCATGTTATTTAGTAAATGACGTTGATATTGTGTGATTCTAAATAATTTTTGTTTAGTAACGATTTTAATTTAGGGCCAGGTTTTTGAGAGAATTTCACGTTGACAGGAATATTGTGTTTAATAAATTTCCACCAGCTATTGTTGAAAAACTCTCCAACATTCCCCACAACAAAACTCAACCTACGAACAAAATTGATACTAATAAACCCAACAACAGAACATTACACTACAGTTTACCTTTTGTCCCCTGAAACCAGCTCAAGAATTATCCACACTTGAACAAAACTAGCCATTTTCGCGATTTTTCTACTTCCCACTGTTATGTTTTATTCTTTTTTTTTGTAATTGCATGATTTTTGTTTTCTCCTCTGTATGCTTTTTTTTTTTTGCAATTTCTATATCTCGAAACACATCTAATACTCGCCTACTGAACTGTTTACAAGTAGTGAAGCCCCCAGTGGTACAGCGGTATGTCTGCGGAATTACAACGCTAGAAACCGGGTTTCGATACCCGTCGTGGGCAGAGCACAGATAGCCCTTTGTGTAGCTTTGTGCTTAACTACACACACACACAAACAATTTAGTCTCCGTTCATTGTTTGTAATCGAAAAACAGCAGAGGTGTACTTCATTGTTGGTAATGGAAAGGTAACATAGTTTCACTTCGTTATCAGTAACGGGAAAATAATACATACTCCCCCCTGATTTACTGTATTAAATAACATACTCTCCCTTCATTGTTTTGAATAGAAAGGAGCACAGTCTCCCTTTATCACCTGTAGTGGAAACGTAGCATAGTCTCTCTATTTGTTTATGATGAAAAGGAAACATAGTATTCGTTCACTATTTTGTAATGGGAAATAAATCACGTTTCCTTACATTACTTGCAATGGAAAAAAATCATCCCAATTTATTGTTTTAGTGGGAAAGTAACTTAGTTTCTTTCGCTGAGATTAAAATGTAATGTAGTTTCTTTTCATTGCTTTAATGGAAAATTACCATACTCATTCTTCCCCATTTCTAGTAGGAAACTGCTATAGTCTCTTCTAATTGTTTGTAACTGAAAAGTAACATAAGCTGCTTTACGCTTTTTTCATTTCGAGCGAGAGAAAGTTTTTCAGCTTGAGGCGGAGTAATTTATAATATGAAACGTAGGAGTTTACCGTAGCAAACTCCGTGGCAAGACTGAGTGAGAGTTGCAGTATCGAAGAATGTTAGTTTTCATCAGCTCAGAGAGGTCGATATGTAGATATTTTTCACAATGGAGTCTCCCATTACTTTAGGTGTAAGAGATGAGGTGGTGTATAATTTATAAATATGTGCGTATGTGTGTTGTACTTTTTGTTTTTCTTTGGTAATCTAGGTACAGGTTTGTTAATTATTGTTTTCGTGGCACAGTTCCCTTCACGTCGCATTTATTTTTTCGTTATCTTGTGATTTAAACAAAAACCACAGTCATGATTTGTAGGAGTGTTTGTGTTTACAAAATAAAATGAAACTGAGTACCTTTAAAACACTTAATATTATAGATGGTTAAACACGCTTAATAAAAACAGTGTGAAATGACAATATAGTGGCGTGTATCAAAGCCGTGAATACACACATTAAGTGTACATACCTACACATTGCCCCCCAGTGGCACAGCTGTGTGTCTGCGGACTTACAACGCTAGAATCCGGGTTTCGATACCCGTGGGGACAGAGCACAGATAGCCCATTGTATAGCTTTGTGCTTAATTACAAAAAATATACCTATACTGTTGGCCAACTTGATAACTAATACTGCCACGGGTAAAGTTATGGCTGAATTAATATGCCACAGCTCCTTCAGGGGAACGATATTCGTACAGTAAAAATTATCAAACTGTGTACAGCCAAAAGTTAAACCACTCAGAAGAGGAGAACTTTGGTGTTCTGGTTGGAAGCAGAAACACTCCCACAGTAAAGTGTTTAGAACAGTATCGGATTCCAAACTCATCCCAAAACAATGTGGAGTAATCCATAGAGTGAGGGACATGGTTAGATTTTTAAAAAAACTCAACCAAAGCCATTGTTATGAAGCTGTCCCTCGTTGGGACAACGGTAGGTCTACAAACGTACAACGCTAAAATCCGGGATTCAATTCCTCGTGGTGGGCACAGCAGATAACCAAATGTGGCTTTGATATAGAAAGAAACAGACAGTCGTTATGAAGCTAGGCATGTCTCATGGTACAGATAACAAGATAATAAACAACAATCTAAAATTGATGAAGACTTAAAAAGCTAAAACTTCTCAAGTTTACAGCCAATTCTCTAGAACAATGCTTGTTTCCATAAGAAAGAGATAATGAAGTTGGAATCTCATTCAACCACATGCCTACCAAGTCCAACACTTCAGCTCCAATAGGCTTTAGTCTGTATACAAGTAGTCCTGGAAACCAACATCCATATACAATAAAGGATCGTTAGAAAGTTTGTGTGATGTAAGAACGACTTTGTCATCCTTCGCAGAAAGATTGTTACAATAAAAATTGCGGTATCGGGTAATAATGTATAGACATCTAACAGAGCTCAATGAGAAACGTAGTTTCAACCTGGAAGTTCGTTCATATAAAGTGAGGTTTACTCTCAGTAGTTGACAGTTTGTAGTTATAATTAACACAGTTTATATTGTCTGTCACTTTTTAAAGTTTTAAGATATACTTTAGTAACGAAAAAGTTTGTAAAAATGCTCTGAATATGCACAATTTAATGATATATTCTAATAGCTGCGATTACACAAGTAAATCTCCAAAGTATACTTTTTAGAACTCTTTAACGCATAATAAAGAAGATATACTTGTATAGAATGTAAAATTTGTATGTGTGTTTTGCCTCCTATTACTGCTAAAAAAATCGCGCTTTACGCTTTATGGCCGTGGCTTCGTTATAAGAGTGAAGGTCAAATCTCACTATTTAGTCTGACAAGACCAGCTCACGATATAGCGGTGGGTGGTGTTGACTAGTTGTCTTCTCTCTAGTCTATCATTTCAAAATTAGGGACGGCTACAACGCAGATAATCCTCATATAACTTTGCGTTAAATTCAACAGGTAAACCAATGATTAAAACCTGTTGTATTTCGTAGTAAACATTTTTCTTCATTTGTAAAAGCTTCTGGTGTTACATTCATTTCAGTCCTATCCGACCTATACTGTACTTTACGATTTAACCTACAGAAGCACATTGTATGGCCTGCTTTTAAAAAGGAAGATTTGGCCTTTCTTCTGATTTTATTAATAGAGGTTGATTTATCCTATGATTCCACCAAACAAAGTGTGGTCTATCTGCTGATTGCATTAATAAAATTTTGGCCTATCTGTTGATTTCATTAATAGAAATGTGACACATCTGTTTATTTCATTAACAAAAACTTAAACTTCTGATTTCATTTACAGAGACGTGATTTATCTTCTGATTATACGAGAAACCTGGTCAATACTTTGATTTTATTCTTTCAAAAACAAGATCTATCTTCTGATTCCATCAATAAATGTAAGGTCCAGTCTCCCATTCTATAAAAATAAACGTATTTTGCATGATTACAATGAAAATTATGGCTTTTGTTTCGTTTCATGATTCGAAATGAATTAAAGAAACCACGATAACTTCGATTCTGATGATAGAACAAATAGACGCGTGATTTATCTACTGATATCCTTAATTAAAATCGTCTGATTCAATCAAAAGAAATGTAGACTTTCTTTAGGTTTCACCAATAGAATCTACCAATTCAATCATTTGTAACTTGCTATACTTTCTTATTCCAGTAACAATAATCAACAAACATCTAGGTTACTCCTAATTTAATTCAAAGAAAAGATTCGGTCGACATAAAAAATCCTTTGATTCTACCAACTGAAACATGGTTTAAATTCATGTTTCATCAACTAGAATTTGTATATATTTCGATTATGTCAGTGTATTAAAGTCACACAGTAGTTCAATTGGATCTCAAATAAAGGCTTCAAGCTTATTTTGTGGCACATTTATGAGTTATTTTTGTGATTGCAAAAAAAGCTATATATTTTTAGTCGCTTTACTTTTTTTTAGTTATCCATGTCCTATAGCCATGTAACGTAAATTCCTAAGGGTCAAATCATTCTGTTCGATCAGTCTAACGATACTGTTAGTCTATGAAATGAATATACAATTACAGAAGGACAGCGAACACAACCAAGCGGGAGTTGAGTTTTATCAGACCTAAGTTAAACATTTAGGGTTATTCAGGTTGAATGCTATCATATATAAACAATTCAGGACATTTGATAACTTCGAGTTTAATCTGGTACAATTTGTTAGGATACAAAACTTACTATGATGTATATATATATATACAGCTTGATAATTTATTTTGTCTGTTACCTAAAAGTAATAACTGTATGGCTCGCAGTATAATTAGTTTTATACTATTCATGTCATAACTTTTAGTTTAAGATATTGGATTTGTAATATTACAGATACATGAGCGATAAAATGAAATATTCGTGTATCGTTTATTAGTAAGGTATGTAGGTGTAAACGATATATAACCAGTGTTTTAAGTTGAGTACAATACGTTATAGCTTGTTTTACAATGATCATGTTAAAGTTATGATGTTGAAGTATCTTTGTTGGATGAATGCAAGATAATTTTTTTTTCATTGTCGTGAAATATTACTGTTAATTCATCTAGCCTGCAGTGTCTGGGGTCAATATTACCACCATTATTGATAACTATCCTGGCTTGCAAATATTTGAAATATCTATGCTATCGCGATACTTGAAACTTTTCTGTTAAGTTTTAACTGATTTCTCATTGTTAAGTATTTACCTTCTGAAATAACTGAGTGCTCTAATGTTTCTGAAGAAATGCACTTTTAAAATGGATTATTTGGGACGTCTTGAAAATGCAGACATGTACAACTAAAAGAAGTCATTCACAAATAAAGTTGTCTTTCATACTTAGCAGCAGTGGTGGTTTTACATTTTTTGTTTGAACATTAAGTTTGGCCCATAAAGGAACTCAGTGAATATAAAAATAAGAAATATATGAGATACAGAGGTTAGTAATGTTAAAGTGAATACAAGATGTTACCGTCGTGAATTATTTCAATTTGAGAAAGCTGAGAATAAAGACTGATGGAAGCGTGGGAAATGGATATATGTAATAGGTACAATGTTTTTAATATTTTTTAAAGTCTTCAGTGCTGGCTGAAGGATAGAAATAATTTTCAAGGAAGATGACAAACAGCTTCAGATAAATGTTGTCTTGTTTTAAATTCTATTCGACGTTTCGGCTTAAGCCGAAACGACGGGTGTAATAGAAAAAAAAACAACACATTTATCAGAAGTTGTTTGTCGTCTTCCTTAAACATGGGTAGAATGTTTACTCAAGCACGATCTACTACAAGAAGCCATTGAACGTATCAGGAGCATGATAATACAACATCTAAAGATCAGATTGAACAAAAGTGTTGTCGAGCAAAGCAAACAAAGCAAGAATTGGGAAATAAGCGATGGAATGAGTTCATACACAAACTTTACAGTGATTTTACTGCATCCAGTGAAGTCATATGTGAACAGAAACCATGTATGAGGTTTGTGCAGTGTGCTCTTCACAAGTGTGGGTATTGTGGAAAGGATACATAAACCCAATATCAAAAAAAATCTGTTAGACCAAATAGTGCCTAGTATACCTGAGCTCAGGTATACTCGGCACTATTTGGTCTAACAGATTTTTGACAACTGGTCACAAATTTTGTGATATGATGAAGATCACTCTACTCACTTTTCAGTAATGATGTAATATGTGTGTGAAGGCTGGTGTGAATCTCATGGTATGAATTACATTCTATGTATTAAAGGAGAGTGTTAGCTGTTTGTGAAAAGTTAGGCTCAATATCCACGTTCCAGGGATATAGTGGGGTTTTTTTATCAGTAAGAAGAAGTGGTAGTGTTTTTTGGTTAGTAAGACGGCCATCGTGGTGCTTTTAGGTTAGTAAAAGATAAACTATGGCGCTTTTTGGTCAGAAAAGAAAGCCATTTTGGTGTTTTTTTTATCAGTAAAAGGGCAATCTCGGTGCTTTCTGGTTAGTAGAGTGCCATGATGATACATTTCGTTTTGTAAGAGGGCTGCAATTTGGTGTTATTTGGTCAATAGGCTAATGTCTAAGTAAGCTAGACACGGGTCTCATTTCAAAGCATCACGTCTGCGGACTTACAACGCTAGAAACCGGGTTTCGATACCCGTGGTGGTCAGACCACAGATAGCCCATTATGTAGCTTTGTGCTTAACTGCAAACAAACTATCAAAGCATCAATAAAAAAATTTTAGAATGATCCTCCCAAATCATAACCGTATAGAAATATTTGGGTTAATTCGAAAGGTCAAGCCATTATCAACTGGACAAACTTTTAAAACAATAACGGAGAATAATTTCAACAGACACTCGTCAGAACCTAGTTAAGATCATGCTTCAAAGAATAACAGTAATTATTCGGGATATGCAAGAGTTGTTTAAGTATATAATATATAAACAGTAATATTTTAACTGTAATTACACGTCTTTAGAAACTGAATTATGAAGGCAGGGAACGTAACATTATGTATACGGAAGAAAAAGAAAAATTACAAAGAGAAATTACAAAACTACATTTTGAGCTATTGATAAAATAGTAAAAAAAAAAGAACGAAAAACAATTGGATGATTAAATTGAAGAGAAAAAATCATCGTCTTTTATAATCAATAATAATGCTGCTATTGTAATTCGTGTTTAGAAGAAACTCAATTGTACATTCATAACCCTAAGCTATTTTACTCAATACATGGCATCAAAAATATATTATCTGTAGTAATTTGATGCAAAAAAATTTAAAAAGATACTGAAAATTTAGTCATTTCTTAAATAACTGAAAAATTTTGGCAACCGCATTGAAATGAAAGTATATTATAGTTCCTTGTAACCAAACATAAGCTGAAACAAATCACTAGAACAAGATGAAAGTATTTTCACGTGAGACATAATCACATACTACATTTATCCAACTTGTAAAACAAAGTCTGTAATCTAGCTAAACTTCACGTAGTATAGATAAAACAAACAACAAAACTCGTAAAACAACAACCACAATAACACTCACCTGGCCAGGAAAGCAAAAAAAAAGATGGTTGGTAATGTGATCTGACTCTGACATGTCAGCCCCGAATGACCCACCAGGCTTGGATGCCAAGAACTCATGGACTCGTCTGCGAATCGCGAGAGCTGCGCGTTTACAAAGAGGCTGCACCAACCTCCACCGTTGCCATGGTTACGGGATGGGTCTACTGTGTTGTAAAGAACGAACATTAATGTCTCCAGCATGAGATGGATCACAAAAATAAAACTGCTGACAGTGAATTTGAGAAACAAAGCTCCACTTCAGAATATAATTCTTTATTTCTGTTACATAGGCTCATTTCTAATAACCAGAGAAGATGCTTCTGTAAAATTTTTGATGTTGCATGAGTTGCCTAAATTAATCAGACGCACGTGCTCGGCCGATGGTTTGTGGTATCAGAATATTTGTGTTGCCTTAGCATCATGTGCATTGTAAATATGATATAAGAAATATCCTTAAGCATCTCCGTTACTGAGTTTTTCGAGTTCACTACAAGCACGGAAGTCAATGATGTTTTCATAAGCATGTTTACATTGTTATATGTCCAGTATTTTTAATAAGATTTGATCCGCCATTACGTTTTTCTTCGACCGAGAAGATCATCTATAATGATAATATAAACAACAACAAAAACAAATGGCATCTTCTGTTTGTATATCGTTAAGCTCAAAGCTGCTATGCAAAGGCTTATTGTGCTCTGCCCAACGAGTGTATCGAAACCCGACTGTTAGCGTTATAAGCCCAAAGACTTACCACTGAGCCACCGGGAAGGGGGGGGGGGAGTATACATAAATTCAGTGCCAGTGGTGGAGAGAGCTTAACGTAAGCGAAACGAAAACAGATTGTATGCTTTTCTAGAAATAGCTACAGAGAAACACTTTGGGTGAGCAAATGAATTCGTAGAAAAAGTTAAAGTAACCATGCACACATTGTTTGAATAAAAGCTGTGTTCACCAGATTATTCGTTTAATATTTCAATTAAACAAAACATCTACCAAAGAAAACTTATTGAAATACAATAAAATAATATTTTGTTAACAAAACATTTAGAACCTATAAAGATAATATCTCAGAACGTAGAGGTTTTTAGTACGAAATTGTAATCTTCCATCACTTCCAGTGGGTCAACGGTAAGTTCATGCAGTTACAACACTAAAATTCGGGGTTCGCTTCTGGTGATGAAAAGAGCACAGATAAACTAAACAGATTTGCGCTAAGACAAAAAACCATCAAGTCCTAGAGATATTAGAATAAACGGGATAATTTGGGATAATTTTGTATTATAGAAGGAGAAAATTTTCAAAGAATGGAGTTAAAAAGATTGATTAAAGTAGTTAATTAGTTTCAAAAAATAGGCAAAGAGAGTAGAAACATTTTATTACATGATTATGAAATGAAAAACCGTGAAAAGGCTTGTGTAACAATGATATGTGACTAAAAGAGATTTCGAAGTTAGGTGCGGCAATGTGTATTTATAAAAAACATACATAGTTATCAATCATTAAATCTTCAAAATTTTAACCGGATAAAGATTTTATGTAATATTTGTTTTTCTAGACAAATTAACGCTTTATTTCTAACTAGAATTTCATAGATTTTTAGTTATCTATTTCATCCTTAAATAAAATTTATATTGGAAATATTTGACGGAATCAAAATCAATTAAAATTTGAAAAAGAGGAAATTTATCATTTACGTAAAGAATATTTGTAAATATTCATACAGCAAACAGTACTAGATGCTATATACATTTTTTTTTGTTTGCTCTTAAGCTAAAGGCTACACAATGGGCTATCTGTGCGTTGCCCACCACGGATATTGAAACCCGTCATTTAGCATTATAAGCCTCCAGACCTGCCACTGAGCCATTGGGAGGCTACTGAGATGGACTATGGATCTGCAACCCCAATGTTCGCGTCACGTTAACCACAATAATCGCTCTCCGTATTTCGCGGCTATGTGTACATTATAACATTGTGGTCAAATCCCACTATTCGATCAGACCAGAAAAGCGCAATAGTTGGAGGTGAATGCTTTGGTCTAGCTTCCTTCCCTCTAGTTCATCAGTTCAAAATTAGGGATGATAGTGCAGATAGTTTTGCGAGAATATGCGAAAACAAACATACTAAGCTGAAAAAAGTATTATTTATTTGAGAAATTAAGGGAATTTTCTTAGATGCTCCATTGCAGTTTCATGAGTTCTTTTGAAGTCACTGGCCATTACATAAATAAGCGTCCATTGTTAGAGCATGTGGAAATGTTCTTAATTACTCAATCACTTCAATAGGCTTGCACTCATGTCGTTCACGAAGTTCCATCCAGACTCTTAAAATAACATAATTTCCACCATTTTACATGAAAATAGTCAATCACATCGCGTCATCTGGTTTAATCACAGTCAGCTAATACATTTGATATATATTTTCTCCGAAAGGGGACCGAAGACCGTCTGGAAGGGTCACCTGTTTTAACCAGTCGCACCACTATACAGTAGTATGTTGTCTGTCAGTCAGTCAGTAGACACTATAATGAAGTCACATAAGGAACGCTTAACGTTTAAATTTGTACTATCGTGGCGTAAGTAAAACGTGCGCATGTTATGACTCACGAGAAAGAGTATGCACTCTGTAGGCTACAACACAGAATCACATATGAACTTCAAAAGCAAGAAATAAAAATATTTGTTATTCTTAATTTTGGTTTTATTTATTCTTGAAACAGAACGCTTTCAGGGATCCTTATTTGATAATCTCCTAGTAACCACAATCATACATTAAATTTAAATCCAAAACGAACATTAACAATGCTTCTAATGCAGCTAACAGGTCATACTACATATATAAAATTAAATAAACTTAAGACAAATAATTCAAACTTACAAATGTTTTGCTCTACTTTATAAATCTACATGATACATTACAGAAAGAATTTTTAAAATTTAAGGCCATGCCAGATTGTAAATTATTTTACAACCAATTCAGATTTATAGCAACTTACCGTAAGGTCGACTGAACAATTTATTTTTCACGGTAAATAAAAGTTGTTATAAAACCATTGCAACGATAAGAGTTAATTTTTATCTAGATAAAAATGACGCTCTTCCTGGGTTTATTTCAACATTGCAAGTTCAGTTCTCTACAAGTTAAAATTTATCAAAAGTATAAACCAACTTCAAATTCTACATTACTTAGGTTAATTTTCATCCACATTTGCTAATTTTACACTAAGTTTACATTTTCTACTTTATATATGCTAGAAGTCTTAATCGATTGCCAACTTTTACTTTAAGTCTTAGACAAAATAAAGTATAAAATTACAGCCTTAAAAATTCGCAAATGCTTGTTTCTAATTTTAGTCATTAACTATATTACTCGATTTATGCGTAAGATTAAATTAAAGTTTTTATCTCGGTTGCATTACCTCTAAACACTTAACAAGATTTTAAAGTGAATAATAATTTGTAATTTGATTCCTGATAACTGTCAATTTGATTAATACACTAATTATTTATCTCAAAAATTTTATCTGTGTTACAGGTAATATCCTCAAATGGTGACTTCTATCTGTATGTAACACTCTTGCTTTGACTCCAACATAATCAGCATTTTAAGCAGTCTACGTACCGTTAAGCAGAAATATCCCCAGCTTAATGATTCTTAGGTTAATTTTTCTCCAAAATAGATAAATAAATAAATGCTTTACCTATTTAACCAACTCCTAGTCACAACACCAAAAGTTGTGATATCCATAGACAGTGATCTATCATTCTTCAGCATCATGTCAGAAATAAACTGAATGGATCAGAATTGCTAATTAAAAACCTAATTTCAGAATAAAAATGATAGAGCTTATTTACAAATAACAAAAAAGTGACTTTACTTCAGTTTCCTTTGATGATAAATTGTTTAATGAATTCGCCACTGGAAGCTGTATTAAAAAGTCTCCAAATAGCCAAAAATGATCTAACAGTTAGTAGTCCAGTTCAGTTAAATATCACTTTTGTCAGTTAAAAGGAAAAAAAATTCGCACAAAGTAATTATAGTAAGGAAAAGTCTACAGACGAAAACAATTATTTCGTTTTAGTTCTTCCCATAGCTTACAAAAAACCCACCTAAATCTTCATCAGAATATACTTCGACAGCTTAGATTTTAGGTTTCTTCTAGCCAGTAGCTAGTGAATTGTAATAGGGAATAATTTTAAATTCATGTCAACCACGAGTGACGCAGAAAGCCTTAGTTAGGGGATTTTCGTGTAATACTATTTCTTCGAAAATCTATCCATTAGCTCCTAGCAACAACACAATTAGACACCCATCAAATTATACAGGCTTTCTTCTGTACTAGATAAGGGAAAACATTTGTATGAGTGACTGTGTGAGCCTTGGTTGCAACAACACAATTAGACCCCCATCAAATTATACAGGCTTTCTCTGTACTAGATAAGGGAAGACATTTGTATGAGTGACTGTGTGAGCCTTGGTTGCAACAATCCAATTAGACACCCATCAAATTATACAGGCTTTCTTCTGTACTAGATAAGGGAAGACATTTGTATGAGTGACTGTGTGAGCCTTGGTTGCAACAATCCAATTAGATACCCATCAAATTATACAGGCTTTCTTCTGTACTAGATAAGGGAAGACATTTGTATGAGTGACTGTGTGAGCCTTGGTTGCTTACAAAAATCATCAATGATCATCAGGTGCTGATTGAGCTCTGCATAACTTCCTCGGAATAAATGCAATCTATTTCTTTACAAATATTTTTAAAGTCTATCTTAGTTGGATTAGCTTTAGTAAAACATTTCGCAACACTCGTGGTCGCTTTCATCACATTACGGAGTTCTAGTTACTCAAAATATATATAGCTATGAAATACAGTTATTTACTTTAACGAGTACGATTGGGCCTGTAATTAAAGGCTTTTTAGAATTGATTTGACGAGAAGTGTTCAAATATACCTGATAACAAATTCAAGATAGCTGATTTTTTCTTTTTATGCGTAATACTGATGTTGCTTTAGCGCGAAGATACACAAGGAGCTATCTACACTCTGTTCATTGTGGGCAACCAAACTCCAAATTTTAGGAATGTAAACCGTATACTTACTTTAATCCACCGGAGAACATATGTAATACTTCATTTATTGTGTTGCTTTGCAGTTTCTAATTTTCAGCTCTTCTTGCCAATTTGCTAGCAATATAATTATAAATATTGTCATATTTTACCTTTTCATAACTAGTAAATAACATATCTTTTCTCATATATTTTTTGTAATTTTTCATGCAGGTGATATACATGTAGATAGCCACATCCTGGTAAGCTGAATTTGTGAAGGTAATAAGCTCGCACTAATCACTCTATCTTAGACAAGGATTACACACTAAAACATTTCTTCCATAAGGCTCATTCTTTCTTGGCCCTGTGCTTGTGCCATTACCTTCCTGGAGTGAGGTGATACTAATCGTGAATGGTGGTACAGATATTTGAGTTTATCTCGCTTGAATGTGTGTAATAGGAATGATCGTCGACATAGGTAATCTAAGGATTTTGGGATACCACACTTAGACTTGGTCTGACTTAACATTGTTAAGCTACATCTGTCCAATGTCAATATATGCCATATAAGAGATAGTACTAAACTCTGATCTCAATAGCATAAGTGGATAGGAATGGTAACACATTCCTCCTGAATAGGATACCAGTCCATAACAGATTAACCTCCAACTACTTGGTGGTACTTATTATATAGCTGGATATACTGAAACAAATGGGATAAAGTGTCTGTCTCAAAAACACAACAACCTGACATGAGCAAACTTCAAATTCACAACCTTCTGACTATGAGTCCAAAGCACTAGCCAATGCGCCAAGCTACTCTCACTTAACAGTGTAGTATTTCATTATTTTTGATCTTATTCTATGTAGGCGTGAAAATTTCACTCTGACTTTTTTGTCCTGAATAAACGAGATTTTATTTTGTTCTGTTCCAGCAACCAGTTAAAAGCTTAGAACTAGGAGTTAGCCAAGTCAAAGACACAGATGTTGTGTATAAATATTTTTCTCGGTTTGTACACTAGTATTTGTTTCAATTTTCTCTGTTGTTAATATTAACTATATTAGCTGCAGGGCATTTCCAGAACCTACGTTTTGTGAATGTTTTATAATATTTTATGGATTTCAGTTGACACGTGTATCAGAGCTGTAACAGGTGTTTTATGATTGACTGCTGGCTTCCTTAAGCCGTACCTATGCATTATCTAAAACACTAATCTCAATTTTTGACAACCAGTTTACAAATATATGAATCTATGGAGGCAAGTTCAAATATTCTGAGGTCAAACAGGTGAATTATATAAGATCATGATAATAGAAGGCTTACAACGCTAGAAACCGAGTTTGAATACCCGTGGTAGGCAGAGCACAGATAGAAACAATAGAAGACTAATAATTTGTATGCAGAATATGGATCAGTTTGTATTTTGTTTATTTTAGTGCAAAGGTACAAAAGGGGATATCTACAGTGAGTCTACCATAGGGATTAAATCCATTATTCTTGCATTATAAACCCTAGTTTTTATCGCTGAGGCGCAATAATAAGAAAAGTCCATTTAAAAGTGAAAGAGGCTGCACACTTTGTTCATTTTGAAATAAAATGAACACTTTATTTTCAATCATGCAAAAGTATTTTGAAACAAATTATCGCACTGGAACATGATGTGGTAAACAGATCATTATTATGTTAACTCTGAATTCAACAAGCTGGTTTCACTGTATGGGCAGCAAAAATAATTGTGCTTGACTCATACAATATGAATTATAAGAACCAACAGTACTTAGCATTATATACAGTTCTAAGTCTACCAGAACTTCGAGAATGACATCATTCATGTTACTAGAAAAGCCTAACTAAATAGAAAAGGAAATAACCAAAACTTCCCTTCATCTCTAAATCCGTAAGTAGATAACATGTTAGACATTCCACCAAAAACTATTTAGGAAGATGCCTAGGTACCAGATAGAACAAGTTCCAGGCTTACACTTACGAAGGCACAGACTTAGGGCAAGATTAAGAAGCTCAAGGTTGGGCACATATTTTTTTTCTTTTTCCGTAGAACGTATAATTACGGCACGGTTGGCCTTGTAGTCTAGCTTTAGATTTTGGAGCTGGCTCGAATAAGTGCTATACCACAAAACATTTTCAACTGTGGGTGCATTATAAGAGTAACAAGCAATCCCTTAGAATGGAAGGTGGGTGGTAGGGTACTGCTGACCGGCTGGCTTACCGTTGGTCAGTAGTTCAAAATTAGAGACGATGGCAGATAACTACTATATGTCTTTGTGAAACAGATTAGTATAGAGGAATTTTACCTGAATACATCCGAATAGATATATTCAAGTTTTCAAAATATGAAAGGGTTTAAATATTACACAAAAAGCTTTCAAAACAATATTTATCTGGAGAAACAAAATATGTAGTTTTTAAAACATAACTTTCTTGCTCTCTCTTTAGTATTAAACCTTTATGTCTTAATTGAGCTGGTAATACATTCGTAAGATAAATAATTGTAACAGTAAGAATTAGTCTAATTGTCCTTTGAACTTCATTTATTTTTTCGCGTCTCTGTTTTTATTGCAAGACTAGAATAATTCAGTTCTTAATCATTCTTGCCATGTTGTTATTCATATAAAGTAACGTGATTTTTTTTCTACCATAGTTGTACGTAAAATACGTGTTTGGAAATCGAGTTCACCAAATGAGTTTTTGTTTATTGAAAAGAAACAATCTTCAGAAATGTCATATTCTAATTAAAAAAAAAAAATTCATAAAAAGATTTATAGAATAAAAAATTTTGTAACATTAAATTTACAGAAAAGTTATCACCATATTTTAACACTTTAGATGATTTGAAAAATATCACTTTCGTCGGACATGTCTGCCCTTTCCATTCTAAATACACGTCAAGTTTAATATTTTGCTTAAGTAAAATAAGAAATCTGTTATTGCTTCATTTTATACGTAATTTTGTCCAAATTACGTTCATTTTTTCAAAACGGAAACTGACATTTGTTCTTCAAATTTTCCTTTATAACATACTTGAATGGAAACGTTTAAATGCTTCTTCAGTAACTAGTTTGCTCGGAAACCGTCGCTTTATTTAAATAGTGGTATAATGAACTTGGGGTTTTCCTTTGTTTTTTCTTCTGTTGACAGCAGTTGCCCTAAATGGGATTCACCTCAATCTATGTAGCCAAAACTTGTGTAAGCAATAATTCTAATACCGATTACGTTATTTTGAAATACGATTTTTTATTTAATGCACCGAGATTAGTTGACATCTAAATCACGTATATTCGATATAGATTGTCAAAGTCTATTAAATATGAAATTTATTAAGTCACAAGAGCCTCAATTTTATTGTTTAATTAAAAACACCAAGTTGAAGAGAAGCGGAAAGGACGATACAGTTAAATTTTCAGTACAAAATATCTTAAAAATTGTTAGACTCGCCAAAAGAATTAACAAGGAACGTAATACA
>NW_013666372.1:110742-127087 GCF_000517525.1 Limulus polyphemus | reverse complement strand
AAACAAAAAAAAAAAAATCGTTCATACGTGTTTTTCTTTCCACTTAATTTTTTCTCATAAAATGTTCAACTCTGTTACAAAATTTGGACTCGAAACATAAAACTAAGAGACACGCTCAAAAATCCTTTCATAAGTTAACCTTGTTTTTAAATTATAGATCTTTATTCTCCCACAATTATCTGAACCTTACTAAATATTTTACTTAAAAATAAAATTTCCTGGAGTAGGAGATTCGTGGTTAGTACAGCTTTAAACATATTTTTTGCAATTATTACAGCAAGTTTTATTACTTTCAACAAACAAATTGACACTATTCTGACAATATTCCACTGTTTTCGAGAAACACTTAACTGTTACGTTAAAAAAAAACAAAATTTCACGAAACATGAGTGATTTTTGTATTGTTTATTAGGTTTAAAAATATTTTTGTTAATTGTATAAAATAGCTAAAGATATAAATAATTCAAGTAATACATTTGACCGATTGTTTTTATTCAATATTTACTACACATTACTTCACTATTCTCAATAGTTAATACTTCAATATGTAAAATGCCAAGTTTAAAAACTGCGTTACCTATCGGAGGTATATAATTTTCTAAGAATTGGGGTTTCTTTATTATGCTTTGTTAATACTGAACATAAAACAAGATGTAAAAAAACTACATCTGCTTCCAATGCACATATGTGTGTGTATATATATATATATATATACACACACACACACTTGTGAATGTAGGAGATAATGAATTCATACACTGTTACTCGCCAGGCTAGCTTCGAAAGCGGATATAACCTAATTACAAACTAAGTGAATAAACTCACCAGAACAGAGAAAAATTCAGGCTATCAATAAACGCCAATGACAGGAAACTATAGATAATTTATTCTAAAATGTTATTTACTGGTCTGTAGGCAAAAATCTTTCTCTAATATAAGGTTGTTTCACGGTTTTGTAAGCTGCATTTGTTACTTTACTGCATTGCAAACTTACTACTTGGTATGCAACAGTAGCTAAATGTGCATGCACAAGTGGCTGTTGAGTTAGTGGATTAGTCCTTGAAATCCTTTTTATGTCCCACAATATATACTGTAGACCAGTGATTTTCTCAGACCTTCACTTATTCATTGTTGCCTTCCCCATGTTCTGCCGAATTCATTCCCGAAGTTTCATTAAATTATTATACACGATGTCGATGCTAGTGGCGAGCACCCTGTCCTCTAACTTTACTAATCACATTGTATGTATACGTGTATGTATGTGACATGCAGTAATACTTATTACGCCTACTTTTCATTATCTGTTTATTATATATATGTTTAAGTTATTTGTAATAAATAGTTGTATACTAAACTGTCAACAGTGTAGTTACAAAAAATGCACTGTCTTTAAGACATATATGTACATGCCTTAGACTTAATCTTCTAAGCATCCTTCAAAAATATATTAGCGACGTTAAGTTTATACAATGACAAAATTAAATCAGTTGTTAAAACAACAAAATATCAGTTTAATAAAACTCAGAATGTAAAAACTGTTGAGAATGAACAAGTTCTCAATGGAAAAAAAATTCTACTATAACATTTAAGAATATAGTTACAGGAATCAGAAGACTTTTGAAATCTTGCTGTTGGATAATGTTCTTTGAGCTAGCTTACAAAAGTGACCAATTTCTCTGTTGTTGCATAGAAAGCTTCATTAGTCTAATAAATGGCCATCTTTGGGGAGCCTTATTATAAATTTTCTGATAATGAATCTCTCAACAGCATGGGGAAAACTACAGAATGTAAAACGACCACATAAAAATAGCACAAATGAAAACATGAGCAATGTTACCATTATTAAGTGTTGGCAGTTTTATGGTACACTTTCTTAAAAGGGTGTGCAATAAATGTTGACCCAGAAAAAACAAAAACTCTCTCTCATTGTACATATATATATATATGTATGTATGTATGTATGAAGTACAAAAACTGTATACCCCCCTCTCTCCTGCAAACTTCCTAATCATCACTTTATTATTAAAGAGAATCCACTATAGTTATGTAGCTGATCTAGATATTAATTCATACTGGTTTTCTTAATTCAGTC
Organism: Limulus polyphemus; assembly: GCF_000517525.1. Classification (NCBI taxonomy): domain Eukaryota; kingdom Metazoa; phylum Arthropoda; class Merostomata; order Xiphosura; family Limulidae; genus Limulus; species Limulus polyphemus. The sequence continues at coordinate 124,995 of NW_013666372.1, read as the reverse complement.
AGAGAAGGGTTTGTATGTGTGTAGAAAATCAATGCCAGCCTTAAGTAAAAGCAAGACAGATGATTGCTTGGATCCTTGCACTGACCAGTTTAAAATAACGTTAAAACTGAAACGTATTTTTTTAACTTTATCTCTTGCAAAAGTGCAACTAGATATGTGGTCTTTATCTCCTTAATGTAACAGTTAAGCACCTAACTTGAGCCATAATTTAAAAACTTTATGTGTGAGACAAGTCAATCTATATCCTCTCATTTGTGCACAACCTATTAATATATTAAGTAATCTGATTACCTTGCTGCATGGGGCCTTACATTTACTAAGGCTGGCACTGGAGATTATATTACTTCATTTATTGTCTTCATCAACAAATTATTTAACAGAAGCAAGTATACAAAGAAATTTACATTATCACAGAGTTACAATAAGTTAACTGAAAATGGGGTATACAGCAAAATCAATCACAGAAACTAGTAACATAATGGACATAAACGTGTTACAATAAAAGAAATAATTGGCAATGCATGAAAGGAAACAATGTAAGTTAAATTTCAATACTATAGTACAAAAGTACACACAGTTTTAAAAAAAACCAAAAACATACTGATCTACTCCTTAAAGGATTGTGTCAAAATGAGAAAAAAAAAAGCTTTATACATTTATCTGTTTAATAATACATTTCAATTTCTGTTTTTCTTTTGTACATGAGTCTTTCCATGGAATTTTTGCTTCATAACTGCAAAAGGAATTCTGTTTCACTGAGTAGTTTTGTGTCCTTTGCTCTAACTATTAAAGAAGAGTGACACCTGGCTACTTGTGTTCGAAATACCAAATATATTGAACTTCATGTCAAAACATGAAAATACATGTACACAGATGTTGAAACAAAACAGTAACAAAAATGAAAGCTATGGTGAATAAAAATGGAATAAAGGCCCTGCCCCAGTTCTGTGTTTCTGTACAGTTGTCTAATGTTCAGGGATGACTTGGGTTTTAAATGCATCTAGAAGAAAGCTGAGCACTCGAGTATAAAATGTTTTTGCATTTTAGTACCTTATATTCATTGAAAAGTTGCCAGAATCTTGAGGTTTAAATAATCATAGTCTTTAGGCTATTCAACTTTTCAATGAACAATATTTACCAAATGTTAAACCTTTTACAATGACACTCATATGCAACAGAGAGTTTGTGAGAAAATTCTGAAAAAAATACTATATTAAAACCAGAAAATTTTCAAAATAAACTTTTGCTTACATGGTGACACAATACTAATGAACAGGTTCGATGTATGAAAAAAACACTATGCTGCCCAATTATTTGGTTTCATATAAACATGGGTAAATCAATACAAGATGTTGACACTCTTATTTCACAGAGGACAGTATGAATCAATGAGGATAATGACATATGAGGTTTCTGAAGAGTTCTGATAACAAGTTTTGTGCAAATCAATTCTGTACATTCCATCAAAATGTGCACTCTGTATACAATACACATACGAATGATGAAGGCATTTGATGGACTGCATATTTGACATGAAACCCAAAACACAACTGTCCACTAAGAAGGGGATTATACACCACTTGTAGATACATGTACTGACCCTGGAAACTATATGAGGTCATCAATAAATAAGTTACCTCTGTGGTAATTTTCCCACACCCTTTGTTACTCCTCTAGTCAAGGAAGATCAAACAGTTGTTAAACATATACTTACAAACACAGTTTTAAAATAAAAACTATTGTTTTTACAATGGCAGGGATAACTCAAATTTCAGTAGTCTGTATTCCCACAATTAAAAATGTTTATATGTTCAAAATCATGAAAATGTTCCTTTTATGCATAATTACAGAATCAATAATGTTTTTGTCATATATGCAGCTTGTTCTTATATTTCATAAAGTAACCTAAACCATAAATTATGAACATCACTCATTTCACTCACAATAATCAGGATCACTTCCAGAATCATCATCTGATTCGATTATTCTCTTTCGTTTTCTTTTGTGCTTCTTTTTCTTTTCCTTTTTCACAATTGTTCTTGACTTATGCCGTGATCGATTATTTGTTAAAGATGATTTGTTCCTTGGTGTCAAAGAACCATTTCTTGTTTGTTCACTAGAAGAAACTGCTAACCCTCGTTCCAACACAACTGAACTTTTATTTTCATCAATGTTAGAAACACTATCTACTTGTGACACCAATGAGCGACTACCAGTTGGTGTTTCATCATCATCATCATCACTAGGGTCAATAGTAAGCATGAGTTGTTTAAAATCTAAATACTGTTCCACTAACTTTTTCCTGTCATTATCTTCATCACATGGACTTTCCTGCTTACGAGAACTAATAAATTCAATAACAGAAGTGGGTTTAAATCTCACTGCAGTTTTTCGGTTCATAGATTTTTCATATATTTTTGCTGATTCATTAGGTGAATATTGTTGAATCTTATTGTCAGTAAAACCATACATATCTTTAAGGGTTTGTTTAATAAAAAGAAGTAACAGACATCCTTGAGATGCTGTTATACACTCTTGTAAAATTGTAGTATCTTCTGGAAGACGTTTATATAATGATTCAAAGTCATCCTCCTCCTCTTCATCATCAAAGCAAGTTTCTCCATCCTCGGAACTAATTGGTGGATTTTTTCCTGGCAAAAGGTGTTCACGAAAAGTCTGCAACAGATTAGAACCTGAGACAGAAAGCATCACATCAATGTGGTGAATGACAAATAATGGTTCATCTTGTGCCAGATATGGAAAATATACAATATTATCTGCAACATACAAAAGTTCAGACAAAGGAGTTTTAGCTTGTTCATCAAAAAGCTTTAATAAAGACATTACAAATGCTCGACGATTTTGACGAGTACTACGAATCACTGAGTATAAAAAGCCATTTCGACTCACTGTAGGCTCAGCCATACGAAAGCCACGAATCAGTTCTTTTGAATCTTCCATAAGTAAGTAAAGCATCTTATAAGAAAGCCTTACTCCAGCCAAGGCTTTCATCTGAACAAAACCAGGATATCTCTTCTCTATTTCTTGAAGAAGTTGGTCTGCTTTTGTTTTGATCACTTGTTCATCATCTGCACCCATACAAATTAAATAGGGCACTACTTGGACTGGATGAACTAAGCCTTGGCCCAAGATTAACTGAACTACATGGAGGGCAGCTTTGCGAACACCAATTTGTAAATGAAGAACAGATTCCAAGACTTGTTTTAAATAGATCTGTATAACAGTGCTTGCCATGCCCGATGTTACATCTCCCATTTCTTTAAGATCTTCAGATTTTGCAACTTTGCTCCACTCTGCATCCTTCTGAATCATCTGTGCTTCTTCTTCCAATAGATAATTAGTAAGATTCTTTAACACCTGGCATTTCATGTTAGCAGGAGCACCAGGACTTGTTAATAAATAATGGTAAAGATCCTTAATTTCTATTCCTAACATGAGATCATAATGACGAATCATCATGAAACCAAGGCCACTCAAGGCCTTATGACGAATATCTTCATCACCATACTGTGCAAAATATATCATAACATTAAAAACCCGGTTTTTGACTGATTCTTGTATGGGATCTACTGAAGTTCCTTCTAATGATTCAAAGTCAAAATGTCGACAGAACAGTCCAACAGTAAAAAGTGACCTTAACAACTTAGGCCTCTGCTGAGCTAGTAATAGATTTTCTGGATTCTTTTCATGTTCCTTTTTAAATCCCAACAATACAATAAAAAACTTCTGGAAACAGTCAAGCACCAGTTGATAGTTTTTTGTTACCTGGTTGACAACAGAGCCCAAACAACTGACGCAACTTGGTAGAATTAACATTCCATGACGAAGGATGAGTTTTACCATGTCTTCTTCCACCTGTGCCAAGAAGGATTCACTAGGATGTTCAATGAGAGGAATCACTAGTTCTAGAGACCTTGCTACATTCTGCAACACAAGGTAATCAGCTTGGGTGTTGCATCTCATGCTGAGGTATGGCTGAATAGTAGTAGCATGAGGAACAACTAACTGTGGTTGGATCTTGCTAAAAAGGTACAATGTGTTGAAACATGCAACCAGATGTTGGCTTGCTCCTGTTGATTCTTCCCCTTTTAGTGTTCCTTCTAATTCCAAAACATTGTCAACAACACAATCCACTATTTGCTTACAAGATTTCAGAACAGCTTTGTAACCACTGTCATCTTTATTTTTCAGTAAATTAGTCAACAACTGCTCAAACCATTCCAAACCAATCTCCTTACAAGCAGCTACTACGTGAGTGATATTTCTTACCTTTTGAACTATTCTATGAGCTTGTCTTTCTGAAACTGGGGTAAACCACATATTTTGAAAAACTTCTCCAACAAGCTTTTTTATTCCTTCTTCATCATTAACTCTCCTTATCATCTTTAGACATATCTCTGGTATTTTGGGAAAGTCAGGCTGTTCTAAACAAACGTCTTTTAGAATTTTTATAACTCTTTTTCTAACACTAACCCCAGTGTCTAGGATACGATCGGTCAGCATGTCATAGTACTTATGAGTAAGTTCTGGACGGATTAAGATAAATTTACCCACCAAGTCAACTGCAGCTTCTCTTACACTAGTAGACTGGTCAAGGAGACGACCATGGACTCCTCTCTGCATATCTGGACGAGCCAGTATGCCAGGATCAGCTTCAACTACTAGAGACAAGCACTTCATTGCTTTGGTCCGGACAGCTACAGCTGTTTCATTCAGTACTTTTAATATTTGTGATAAATATATATCAAAACTTTGAGAAAAAGGTCTTCTACAGGCTAGAAATCTGGATATCAGTTCAGCAGTACTGTAATCAATTAACTGTTCATCATTCATGTTTGAAATTCCATAGCTATTAGCTTGTAAGACAGAAAGAAGAAATTTTTTTCGATCTTCAGCAAGAGCCAGTCTTTTTAACTGAATATCCTCTTTGTCTGGATCAGGTTTGGTTTCTTCTTTTTCCACAGGAAGTTCATCTTCTTCATCATCCTCATCACATGTGTAATTTGACACTTTCTTGTTACGATGTCTTAAAGTTTTTGAACCCCCACGATTTACCTTAGTTGGGCTCACTTCCTGTTGTTGTTGTTGTCCTACTTCTCCTTTAGCTTTAAGAGGGCTCCTATCAGGTTTTATTTCAGCCGTTGCATCTCTGTACCACTGAGCAATGTAAAAGCGTCTTGCAAAGAGTAAAGCTGGATCACTTTCTACATTCTCATCAAGATAATCCAGCAAAGCTTTTTGTAGTATTTGGGTTTCATCTTTTTTTATGATCTTATTTTTGTTCTTCTTTTTATTTTTTCCATGACATACTGAGTCAATGTATTCAGCAGAATTGTTCTTCTCTATTTGCCTAATCACTGCTTCAAGGGTTTCTTTCTTCAGCTGACTTGTAACAGCATCTTTACGGAGTCGAGCAGCAACCACACCAAGGTAGTCTAAAGAAGCTACACGTTGTGACATATCTAAGGATTTATTGCTAAATGTCTGTACTAACAATCTGCCTAGCAAGCTCAATAACAACTCTGAAGCTGGCCATTCAGGTTTATTTACTGTACTCAGAAGGTCTTGTACAAAGTTTTCAAACAAAGGTCTATAGTCCATTTCTTCATTTTTAGTCACACATTTTTTTAAGAAAACAGACAAAAAATTAACTGCTGTTCTCACAGCAGCTTCATATGATGTTACAATAAGAACATCCTTCTCAACAGAAATAACACCCACTGACTGATCACTTTTTTTGTTGTTATCAGTCTCATCCTGAAACATGTATGGTTCTTGCGTTTTTTCCTTTTCTGCTTCAGGTAAATGTGTGACACTATGAATCAGTTGCAAAACTAAAGCAGTCAGCATTTGTATACACTCTTCTGAATTCAATCTATAGTTCCTGAGGCTACGTTTGCTGGTAGGAAGCCTTGCAATCGATGCTAATATGTCTTCCAGAATCAGCTGTCTGTGTTTCTCATACTTTGAAAAAACTGATGTTACTAGACGAAGGGCATTCAATTGCAACTCACTCACTCCTTCTACAAAGAATGGACTAACTCCAAGGGAAGAAACATGTAGAATAATAGTGTCAGTAAAAGTTTGAATTTCCATTAGTTCTGCCAATAATCCAACTAACTCATGCAGTTTATTATACAACTGGATAACTGATTTCTCTTTAACTTTGTGAGCATGAGCTCTTTTCTGTTTTATGTTACCAGTGTAACCATCTTTTGATTTGGGGTCCACTCTATAAGCTGGATCGAAAACTGGATATACAGTATTTTGAATTTGAAATTTTGCAAAAAGCACTATTCTTTCAATTACATCTTCAAGAAAAACCTTTTCTGGTACATTTGGAGATGTCATGATATACAGAGTTGTCAGGGATGAGTCAACACTTCTCATAATCCTCTCCATAGTTAGTTCAAGCCACAGTCTAGCCTCATCTTCATCTTGTTCATCCATACTTTGAAAAGGAAGCAATTTTGCACCATCCAAGATATTTCTCTCCAAAATATTAAGTAGCCGTATCAACCTTTCTGGAGGAAAATGATTCATGGCATGAAGAACTTTCAATTTTGCAGCTTCATTGCAAAGATCTATTAACTGAGATTTTGGAATCAGAGCTTCAGCAGGACATTCAGCATCTTCATCAATCTCTACTGTCAAATCTAAATCTTCCATTGAGTCAAAAATTGTGTCTACCGTCCTGGAAAACCTTTGATAAGTATCTGTTTCCATAAGATCCTCAACAGAAAGTTGTTCTGGCAATGGTTCTTTTTTCAACTTCTTTATTTTGGACTTCTTTTCCTTTAGAAGAAGTGGTGGTAATGCTGGTGGGGATTCTGGATTCTCTCTTTCATCAACAGAATAGTTTGTCTGCTGACTAGTTCGTTGCCTCTTTTTAACCCTTTCAGAAAGAGAACTTGAGTAATGAAAATCTTGATCGGACATGTAATCCCATTCTTCATCACTATTATAACCTCTCTTTTGACCTTTGCTTCTCTGAGAATGCTTTAGATCTCCTACATTATAATAATGTTTTTGTTTTCTCTTTGGTGATATCAATTTAGAGTTTGAATTCTCGGATTCCCATCTTTTTGAATGTTTAAAAAATCTGCGGGATTGTACAATTTCCTCTTCAGTTTTAAGAGTTACTTTACGAGTGAAAGCTTTAACACTTTTCTGAGCAAGAGCTTGCTCTGCATCACTTAATTTACTAAGAATGACAACTGGTCCTGAAGGGGACTTTTGCTGAGTCATGGAATCTTGTTCTTTGCAATCTGCTGTGCTTAATTTACTAAGAACAACAACTGGTTCTGTAGAAAACTTTTGTTGAGCCACAGTTGTTTGTTTTTTAGTTTCACTACACTTATTAACTTCTGGTTTTAAAGAAGATTTTTGTTGTAACACATCTTTTTGTTTCTTACTTTCACATTCAATGAAATTTTCTGTCCTTATTACTTTGTTATTCAAAGTGGTGTTTCTTGTCTGGAACTGATTAATTCGGGTACTTCTTGCTGGACTTGCTTGTTTGATAACTTTACTTGTAAACTCTAAGCTATCTTGGCTGGAAATTGGAGACTTTGTACAGCTTTGTTTCTCATTTCCACTTTTGAATTTCTCACCTTTACTTAAAAGCTGATCACTATGATTACAGTTTTTGGGCCTTTCTACAGATGACAACTCAGTGTCTGATGTACAATTCTTTGCTGTATTGTCATGACATGTACCTTTATTACCTTGGGACATTTGGTCTTTCTTATCTGTTGCTGGCATGCTAGATGTTAACTGATTTGTAGCCAGTTGTTGTTTAGGCTTTGTGTGAGCTGATGATGTGAGACATACATAGGGTTGAGAGTTTGTGTGAAGCACTGAGGAAAGTTTGTTTTCCTCATGTGAATTTTCTGATGATGTATGGATGAAATTACTTTGTGTCAACTGTTGATGATGTTCACTGACATGATTACCTGTCCTTTTGTCTCCTTTCATTGGAGACAACAAGTTGACATTATCTTGGCAGTTTCCATTCTTATATGATGATACACTAGCTACATGAGAAGTATTTCCAGTGAATGATGATGGATAACACATCTGCTGATTTTGTTCTGAGAGAACAGCTAAATGATTGGTCTGTTCACTGACTGGAGAGACTGTATTTGAATGAGCTGATGACTGTGGGGTAAGAGGAGGGCCATATGGGGAATACACACTATGGGGGGATTTCTGTTGCGATACTGATAATGGGCTATTTTGTACATGAAGTCCATGTCTTAGATCTGCAGCAAAGTATCCTGGACTTTCTTGGGTTTGAAATTGAGGTGAGCTGGAGTGTGATGTTTGAGATACCACTGATGTTGAACTGTATGTTGAGGATTGTTGAGGATATAGAGAACCTGCAATGAATGATGGCTGTCCCCAGTGTTCATGTGTTCCTTGGGCAGTCACATCTTGAGTAAGGAAACCTCTAAAAATGGTAGGGTTTCTGGAAAGAATGAATTGAAGCATCTGTGATGCTTGACTACTTTGGGATGTACTTCCTAAGTATCCATCCTTCACTTCAACATGCTCAGTTGAAGCATGACTCAAAGCATCAAATAACTGAGGCAGAAGAACAGCTTCATGGGTACTCAACAGTCTTTGAAACTCTTCACCATCCTTGGGATGAGAGAGAAGGCTCTGGTTGCCATGAGCTCCAGGTAAAGCAACTGGGAGGGGCAGTTCAAGAAGAAGATCAGTTAGACTTTGAATCCCAGCCAAAGTAGTGATTGGCACACTAGGTCCTTCACTCATCCTGGTCTTCAGGTGGCTGGTGGAAGATCACCACTTACAGAGCATACTGCAGCAAGACTTCACAGGGAGTTGATGGTAGCTGCACTCATCTGAAGGAAAAGAGGAAAACTATTAAAATACACATAATAAATAAGGTAAAATAATAAATGCTTATGGAATTAAAACAAATCATGATGTTATCACATATAAAACCAAAATTTGGCAAAGCGTTATCTCCACGATTGTATCAAGTGTGATGAAAGATAGCAACATCATTGGAAATGTCTTTCATAATTTCAATCATTGATGCATTTAAGAGTGTAGTGTTTATATATACTCCAGTCACATTTTGTATTATATTTAATACTTTAACAGGAATACTACTTTGCAATGCCTCAAATATGTCTGATATAATGAGGGTATCAACTACAATACTGAGTACTGTAAAACAGCCAACCATATAAATTCTGGCACTGAGCAAAAGATCTTGTTAGCAGTGGTATATTTAAAGAGTATTAGTAATTTTTATATGACGATACCTCAAAAAACCTTTAAAACATAAATGTTGTATAAGAAACCATACTGTGCAAAGATGGAATGAGGTCACCATACTGTTCTAATTAAAATGCTTCCTCATTTCAACTAAAAAAAACCCGTTAAAAGTGAAATAACTATGATTGCTTTTTATTAAGTTTTATGGTGCTTCCAGGGTCTTATTCTCATTTCAAATATCCTAATATACTGTAGAGATTCAGAGGACAGGTAACAGTGTACTAATGATTAATTTTTCTCAAGGCTTTTCTTAACAGGACATTACTGTCTAGAAAATACAGTGGTATTCTTCTTCACCAATTTCTAGTAGGAAAAAAAGTACTTCTCATCTTTAACCCTAAGCAATAGAAAAGATCAAACTCTATATGAAGCACTTGATAATGTACTGACATTTTTCTCAGCACTAAATACTCTGTTATAAAGCATGGATTTGAAGAAACAAAAGAGCTATCAATTAATTTTCTAGTGCTCCTTAAACAGGAAATTGTGGTTTTCAAGGTCTGTTGATGTTTTCTTCAACAATTTTCAACAACAAAAAAAAACTTTTGTATTGACCTAGCTAAAGTTACTGTTCATAAGGGATGGCACTTGCCATATTAGGTCTTACCTAGAGAAGTGGGAAGATCAAGGATTTCATCTGTTTTTGGTTATCAATGGAAGTTCTTCATGTAAACATTAAATCTACAGCTATTATCAGTTGTACCTTGCTTTTTATTTACCCTAGCCGAGGTTTCATAAAGGAGAAGTGGTCTTTCTTGTAATTAATGTAAACCTGAGAAGTGAGTAGAAATTAAAAGGATATAAAACCTTTCACATTTCTTTTTATGGAAAGTAAAAATACTGAATTTTGCATATATTAATGTTGCATGTCTCCTTAACTCCTTCATATATTAGACGAGAGGTTCTCAATTTGTGGTCCATGGGCTTCTTTCAGGTGATATATGTAAAGATTGCATAATTATGGAAGGGAATCAGCAGCAGCAGCATGGTTTATACATCCCAATATGGTCTATTAAGATAAAAAAATCAGGTGGTCCACAAACAAAGTTTGAGAACTAGTGTATTAGACAATAGCAAAATATAACTCAATTACCATAAATTTAATTAACCACTTCAATTAAGAATTCAACTTTTGTCTTTTGTATATTCCTATACAACAGCCACTGATGGGGGAGATGTTACTTTCTAAAATTAGTCTAAACCAAAGGAGTAAACCTAAACAAGAGATAAAAAATTAGGACTTAACACTTTTTTTCTCATAAAAAACAGGGAAAGAAAAAACAAGCCATAAAATTTATATTGTACAACAGGTGGTATATGTAGAACAAATAAAATAATGCATTCAGATTATAGCACTTAAGGTGTCTTACATATGATATATAAGTTTTGAATGAGACAGGAAAATGAGAAACAAAAAAAAAGATAAAATATCCCATTCAAATCACGCACTGAGACCTGGGAAAGAGGAACAGGTAAAGGTGCCAGAGCAGAAGGGAATACGTAAGGGAGCGAGTATCCTACGACAACCCTGCAGGGAAGTGGTGGATAGCCTTGGACAAGAGATGGAGAGGTATCTCAGGAGGGTGAATAAGGACAAACAAAGGTAGCAAAATTGGGCTTAGATATATCTCACAGCGGTATCAGGGCCCAAGCCCCACACCTGGATCAAAGACTCTAAGGTTCAAGAGTTGAGAAACAGAAAATCTGAACAATAGTATACCAAAGTGTAATTATCTGAGGTACAAGAGGGACGAGACATGCTGACCCTAGAACATAACTGTGCCAAGGTTCCCAATATCTGGAGATGGATGGAAAAAAACCAGGTAGTCAGAGGAAGGGGCAGAAAGTAAAATGGAAGGAGAGGAGACATACAACACAGGAAACACATACAAAAGGTAACATACCAGTGTCACCATATTCAGAAAGGCTGAAGATGGTCTGGGGGCATCCACAGGGGGAAAACAAGATTGCACAGCAAGGAAGGAGATGGAAAGAGGCTATCCAAATCATCATCTTCTTGTACAGGTTCACCAGGAAAAGGAATACCTGGTCTGGATTCAGGAGACACCACAGACCACATAATGGACTTCAATTCATGACATACTAAAACCAAGACCTTTTCAACCGAAAGTGTGGAGCCTGAAGTTTGAGAAACCGCAGGGTGAGTTGCAGTAGTAGTGATTTGAAATTCATAATTCAACTGAGAGTAGGTAACAAAAAGTAACAACCTACAATAATTCCAGGTTAACTGTAGAAAAACAAAACAAAAGCAGAAACAATGAAGCTGTTGAAAAAAATTGAAAAATCTAAATCAAACACGTGTGAAATTACAACACATATTCACACTACTGTGCCAAATCAGGAAGTGAAGTTTGGGTTCTACAAAATAAAGGAAGCCAGCTGTTGATGTAGGGTTGTTGCATCAAGGCTATAGGTGAGTGAAACAATTTGTGCATATAGAGGGCAACATCGAACAAGAAAAGCTATTATGTTAGCAGAGGTAATGATTGTATCAGAAACCAGAGTAGTCCATATACCAGTCTGCAAGGTCTCCTAACGGTTGGCATTGAAATAAAACAAGAAAGGCTGGGATATGCCAAGTCTGATGGGAAGTAATGTTAAAAAGCATTCAGTCAGACGTATCTAAAGAAGTATGAGTCAGTCAGATGAGCTGACAAGCCCAACCAATTAAAGTGGAAAAAGATAAATCCCTAGAGGAGGAGATAAATCATGAGAAAAACAGGCGATGGTGGTACCCATGAAATGGGGCAGTCTGAGCAGTATAACAGTATACAGCTCTAACTGGATAATGCAAGATGACTGGAAATGAAACTAATAGATAATGAGGAGAGAAATGGAAGAACATCATTCAATCACTCTCCCAGGCAGCCCAAATCTATGGAGAAAAGAAGTTGTCAGAGAACAAATTAACCAGTGCTCATGACACAGAGTATAAGAGGCATTGAAGGTGTGAATGTTTGAATGATGATGACCATACACAAGTAGAAGGAGCAACAAGGTGATAGAAAGAGAGTAGTGCTGGCAAAAAGTAAAAGGTGTGGATAATGTTATTTTGTGACCGGAAATTCATCAAAATAGATTGGCATTTGTCAAAAACTAGGCAAATCATAAAGCCTGAAAAGGGGTGATTACCTGGTGGTGATGTAAGAAATAACAATAGAAGTATTAGAATAGATCATAAGGAAATGACCCAACAACTGCAACTTAAGACTTTGGCAAGTTTGAAAAGTTGCACATCTCCAGAATGTTGGAAAGCAGAGATTGCTCCTCTGAAGATCTGGAGGTGTCAAGAACTCCCCCCTCCCCAACCTGAAAATTAGTCATTGATGTAAAGATGCAAGTTAGATGGAATACTCTGGCACAGATAGAAGTAAAGGTGATTGGGGAAAGGCACAAGAGCAGATAAGGGTCTGTAGTACATGAGCCACAGATCTCCCATAAGCCAATACAGGGGATGTATGTGTAGAAAGAAGCCAGAATTCTCAAAAGCAAGAGCACCTCTTATGCAAGAAGAAAAAGAGAGTGAAGAGCTTTCAAAACCAAGATCTTTACATAGTGAAGATGTAAGAAAGATGCTTGAGCCTACCCTGTATAAGAAGCAAGAAAATTATTAAGAAAATTTTGAAGATGCAGAGTATGAGAGGGGAAAAGGATAAGTGAGAGGATGAGGAGAACAAAAAACAGGGACAAACCCTAAAAAAGAAATTGCACAGTCCAATGTTTGCTGGTGAAGGAAGACTGTAGGTGTACAAGGTGGGGAGGGGAGGCAGATAGCAAAAATTACAGTCAGGAATCAGCTCCAAGGAAGAGTTACTACTAAGAGTCTCAGTGGCCCACCCTGTAGGAGAAGAATGGCAAGTAGATGCAATAGAATGAGGATGAGCAAAGAGGGTAGACTCAAAGAATTCCTAAGGATGGGTAGCCAACTCACATATTCATGGTCGAATGAGACAGGAAAACAGGGAATTGATGAAAGATTGTTGATGAGCAGCCCCAGTCAAAATTCCAAGAAATTGGGAGTACCCCCAAAGATTAATGCAGTCAGAAAAAGGATAAGATGGAGGTTGAAAACAGAGGAGAAAGAGATGCAGACACCCAAAAGGAAATCATCCAGACCAAGGAAATCTCAAGAACATAGTAACCAAGACAGCAATGGAAGAAATAGAAGTCAAAGGAGTAAACAGATAGGAATAGGTGTCCCCCATCAAAATTATCAAGGTAGCAATAAAGAGTCACAGTTAGGAGATGAAGGGAAGAGATATAAAATAGTAGTACAGTAAAGATAAGACAAAGAAAGAACGAGAGAAAAAAAGGAGTAAGAGGAGTGTCCCAAGCAAACAGAACGATTGGAGTTCAAAAAATAGAAAAGGATCATGACAGTAGGTCCTAGCAAAGGACTCATAAATATGAAGAGGACAAGAAAGACATTGATTAAGATTGAATTAGAACAGAAGGGGATACATGAAATAAAGCAACCCAAGAGTCATTATGATATACAAGCAAAATAAGTCACATACCTGCATAATGAGCATAGCAAACATAAATGGAAGTATCTGTTTCTCATCAGGGAGAGAAAAGCCAGAAGCAAAAGCTGGAGGTGGAAATGCTGACTAAAATTGTCTACAGATGACACAAGCTCCATAAAATGATGAAGGATCTGAACTGGAGAAGAAGTAGGCAGAAAGGCACTAACCAGCTGATGCACAATAGCAGTAACATGCTTGAAAAACATAGGCAGTGAACATGTTATTATACTGTGGTTGATCACAGCTCTGTTAAGATTGTGGTAATGCAATATTTCCATGATATTAAACTATCTCCTCGGGTTAATATTAATATTATCCCTGCGCATGACACAAGGTTTTAGTGTCTTACATTAAAATTTTATTAAACTACTTTTTG
>NW_013666372.1:95986-110721 GCF_000517525.1 Limulus polyphemus | reverse complement strand
TAATTCAAGAAGGCAGTATTAAAAAAAATCCTGAATTTCCACTAGTGTGTCCCACGTGACTCATTTTCTCTTAGCATGCAATTATCCCTATTTTATCCATCAACCATCAAAAAGTACAAAATTAAACATGAATTACTCTCTATAAAATTGTTATTGCTCAGACAAACCATAATTTTCATAGCCTTCAATTCTGTTTGGATTCAGAGCTATCGAATACAAAATCAGACCCCCTCCTGCCACATCCTCTCTTTCAGAATTCATTGATAGCTCTCTCTTACATTTCATTATATATTATCTATAACGAATAGAAAGTCAAGGTTTTCATCTGTCAAATGATGTATTGTAAAGTTAGATGTCAGTTTTACTTAAGAGTACCAAGATCATTCCCATGGGAAAGTTAACAGCTAGCTTGGATGAATTTGTAACAGCTCTTGTTGCACAGTTAGAAAGCCAAGAAAAGTTTGAGAGATAACTGAATATGTCTACTTTTTGTATGTTATCAGTCTATGTTCTTTGGTGCATTATTTAGTTAAATAAAAATTATTAAGTGCATTACTATCTATAGTATAAAAAATTATGGTTAACTGTCTTTGAAAACTGACAACAAGAAAAAAAGAAGATTGGTCAAGTATTTAATTTCTTGTTTTTCATGTTTATTCTTTATGTTTAATTATAAAAGTAACTAAAATATAAAAATAGGGATCATTTTAGGTTTGCTGAGATTAGATTAAACTAAATAATAATAATATTATAATAAAAATTTTCATCAGGCACACACACACACAATCAGCTTGTGGGTAATGTAATTCTTTAGCATAACGTGAACTGCACATTCCCCGAGTGACTTATGATGGCATGGCTAGTAGTTAGGCACAATTCAAAGGGCAATAAAACAATAACATTTAATTATAAAGTAGACCACCCGTGACCTGTTGGGTTACCCACTATTTAGATGTTATGAAGAATTCAAGCTAATTTCAATATTGCACCGAAATGAAGGTTTATTTTGAGATAATTTAATTAAATATTTCAATCCATTTGTGTTATTCATAGTTCAAGAAAAGATATTTGATTGTTGATCGGGAGTAAAAGGAAAGACTATTTCATTTTTCAAAAAAGTGAAGTCAGAGTTTTCAGGTATTGTGATGAACAAACCTTATTCCCAGTTGATTCAAAACACCTGAAAATAAGAAATAACAGATAATGCTAATGTTATTCATGGTTTATTAGAACGTAATTGCTATCAAAAAACCAAAAAAAGCTATTTCAGAAAAACATTTCATACTTACTTGCTCAAATTACTGCAAGAAACAGCAAAACTTGATAAATGATACACTATGAAATTCACCAAATGAAAAATCTTTCTCACTGTCTCACAGCGAATGATTTTTTGACAGAAAATTTTCTCATTTCCTTACCTACCATAACCAAGGCACATTATTGAGAAATTATTCAAGATCTTGTTTTTGTCATCTTACACCTTTTAATAAAGATGGGAACGTTGACAGGGAAATAGATTTAAATGAAAAAGTTTCGTAAAGAACGAGAATGGTTATGTGATATAAATTTACTCATGCTAGAAATTTTCATAAAAGTGACCTGCAAAATGGTGGTAACTCGGTAATTGTGGCCAGATTTTAACGAAACTTGTTTTATTCTGTTTTTATTCTCATTTCAGGGATACAGTGTTCTTACAAGTATTGCTCTATTGTGTACAGTTTTTGCTGTATTTAATTACAGACAAACAAACAAACAAACAATCTCAGATTTTTAGTAGTATATAGATATATGTATACTGGTATGAACTAAAGATACTAAAGATAAACAAATACAGTTTCATGTTACAAATTGAAGTCATTCTAAAAAAAAAAGGTAATCTAGGTTTATTTTTTGTGGTTACAAGGCAATTCAAATTGACTGATCCTGTTTTGAGATAAGGTAGAGAAAATAACAGATAAACTATAAAGTTTTGCTAAAAAAAAAACCGTTTGAAATGCATTTATGAGGCTTTAGGGATTACACAAAGGAAATTTGAGATTTTTGAGATGAGGAAAAGTATTTTTAATTTTAACATGAAAATTACTTTGCACATGGACTATTCAAAACAAATACTCAATATATTCATGGGGAAACCTTTATTTTATTTTGTCAAAAATACTTCACTAAAAAAATATGATTTTTTGCATGTGAAAGACTTATAATATTAACTGAAAGACTGCCAAATTTTGTGAAGATATACACACTATATTGAAAGGTAGAAGTATTAAAACCTATAAAGACTTTAAACGAGTACAAAGAGGTCACTTGGTTAGTCAAATTGACCAAGCTCGTGTTGATAGAGTCAATAGAACTTCGCCACAGATTGAAATCCAAAACTTGTTACACATCAGGTATTCCTGTACTAGGTGAGCTAAATGGATAACACTGAATTGCAGCTCCATGAACAAATAAGGTATTCTGGTTGCCACTGACTCAGAGAAAATGCCTGAATAAGAATGTCTGGGTCTCGAGGAATTTTTTAGATCATTTATTTATTTTTGTATGCATTCATCATTGTATGTAGCACAAAGAAGAAGAAATGAAGTGGCCAGAGAAAATGAAGTTGCAATCAGGTGGATGGAACAAATGTGCAATAAGGATAAAAGTAATATAGTCAATCAAAGTGACTAAAATCTGAAAGAACACAAGTAAAAAACATATCTAAACACATTAAGAGCCAAGGAAAGAATGAGCCTATGATCATGTGCTAGTGCTCATGGGGGTCATTTTGCCTTCTTATTAGTGGAGGGTTACAACATTGTGAGGAATATATCATAAGCTGGTGCAATACATATAGACATGTACAGGAAAGTACATGGCATTTGCATGTGAGAAAGTAGTTCTTAGTGGTAAGTAATATCTCTAAATTTTCCATACCCTGAAAAAAATAAATAAATAAAACCTACAAAAATCCTTTTCATAAAACCCCATAAAAGATAAAAAATCTCAGTGACACAAATGATGACACTTGACCAAAATTCACTTACCTTGGTGATTCAAGCAATCATACCATCACTAGCACATAAGCACAATATTGACTTCATACTCTTTACTAAGCATCTTGAAATGGTATATGAAGAAACAGCATGACATTGCAGTACAGACATAATGAGAATATAGTCAAGATGACAATATGGTTCAGAAAATCACTGGATTTATTCTCTTATACCTAATGACATGATGTATAAGAAATACTGTTTACAGTAGCCCTTTCACTATGAGTAGGTCAAAGTGTGCATGCTATGACCTCTTACAGTTACTTTCAAAATCTAAATAAATTACTTTATTATCAATGTATATAAATGAAATTTATATGTAGTTAATAAATCAAATTTTATGTAAGTTTTAATTTTTTATTTTATAAGAAAATATTTAAATAAATCCTCAAAATCCCCCTAATATGAGAATCATGACATTTGTTCTCTATGTCTCCCTCCTTCTCTGATGTACTTACTACCCCTCTCTGAAGTATGTAATTTAACATAAATTACTCATTATAATACTAATGTTACTAAGGCAAAGTCTAATTTTTATAGCCTCCAATCTTTTTTGTTTACAAAGTCATAAACTAAAACATCAGATCCACTTGCCAAGCACACCTGTCACATCCTCTCTTTCAAAATTTTCTAATAAGTCTCTCTGATGTTTTATATTATATCATTCATAACCAACAGAAAAGAAAAGTTGTAATCTATTGAATGACATTTAATGCTATGTAGTTTTCCATACAAAGTATTGCCAATTTCATCTTCAATTTAACTTATGGTGTTCAGATCAAGCAGATAATAGAATTATTTAAGCCCCTCTTGTGTTAGTTAGAAAGCCAGTTAAGTAATAATGGTTACAGGACATGTTTGGGTTTGTGCATGTTATTATTCTGTGTTCTTAGCTGCATTATTTAATCTTTAGTGTACTAGTACATTTATTATAAAACAGTAAGCTTAAATTTCATTGGCAACCAACAGCAAAAGTTAACATTTTTCTTACAGTGAAAATGTATTTCCAATAGGTACTTTCCTCCCAAAGCTATATCAATCCTTTTCTGCCCTCTAAGCATTGCTAAAAAGTTTCAGGATCAGTGCAACAGTCCTTATACCTCATCAATTTTGTGCCATTTCTGAACATGTACATATCATGTGACTACTCTCCACTAATAGTGTTGCACCACCTACACTGGCACAGCTGGCTCCCTCTGCTATTCCTGCTCAATCCTCACTTTCAAGAATTGGCATGTTCTAAAAGAAGAACACCGGCCATGGGGAGGAAAGGTGGGAAGTGTGAGAGAGGAGGTAAGTTCCTATCATAAATACATTTTCGGTGTAAAAAAAATGTTTACTTCTGATATGATCTTACCTCCTCTCACACAAAGCTAGAATTCCACATTGCAAAGGTAGAGGGGCCAGTTTAGGTGCACAACATTTAATGAAGCAGAAAACAACCACCTAGAATGAATGGGCATGCTCCAAAACAAACAAAACACACAAGTGGGGTGCCACACTACTTCTGAAACAGGTATGCCCTTTGCCCTCTAAGTAGGAAATGAAACTGACACGGGCAGAAACATATACATCTTCAACCGGACAGATGAGGTTTCATAACTCATCCTCAGCATTAGGAGGATGTGCACAACTGCTATTACTTCTGAGAGGTGTTATGCATAGTAAAATATAATCAGAAGTAACTATGTACATATACAATCTCAACCTGACAGACAAGATTCATAACTCATCCTCAGAATTAGGAGGTTGTGGATCAAAAAACAAGAAAAAATTGTAACATAATGTAGCATAAACATAGTGGATGGGGCATGTGATATATAGACTCAGCAACCCCAACCATAATTAAACAGAGTGTCATACATCAAGTAACCGGAATTACAAAGAGGAAGTTAGCTTTCGGTTGAAACCAGACAAACCCCAAAAGCAACCGTAGGAGCTAGAAGTACAAGAAACTTAACCCAGCATTATGGGGTCGTGGCATTGTCTCAATTCAACCTTATGTAACAGGAAACTATCTGTAACTGATTACAAGCAGAAATCATAACTCACTAAACCATAGGTGCAGCAAAGAGACATTCTGCATCCAGAATTACAAGGAGGACATGGAACAATCACTCAACTGTAGGAACAGTGTATATGTATGTCCTGTAGCCGGCAATATGACGCAGATAAAGCCCCCAAACTCTACCATAGGAGCAGGTAAAGAAACTCCTGCAACCAGAATTGTTGAGAAGAGAGGCCTCTACTGCACATAACAGTAGGAATAGGTTGGTGTTACCCCAAACCAGGTATTATGATGAGGATCGTGCATAGGCTAGACCTTCTCCAACCTACTGTTTTATTTTTCTGTCTATTGCTGTCCACCTGAGAAAATGGAAGGATTGAAAGCAGCATTGCCTTTTTCTCACTGAGTGGATAATCATGAATATGAATTGTAAATTTCTAAGCTCACTCAGGAGGAAGCCTCCATGGTCCTCCACCCCAACAACTGGGAATTGGGTCTAATGATGAAAAAAGGGGGAGCCTGGAAAATGTCACACTGGAGATAGTGCAATGGGTGTCAACGATTCCCTATTTTGAAAAGCAGACCTACCCCAATTTATTCATTCCAAGAGTCAGCAGGGATGGGCAGAAATCCCCATCTGCTTTCCTCATGAAGTTCATGAGTGACAGTCCACCACTGAGTGACAGTTATTGATATCTAGAATATATATATATATATATATACATATACACCATTGGGTATGCCACCAGTGATCTTGTGGAAACACCCCATCTCTACAGTGAATATTATAGTGTAATCTGTAAATAGTGTGGGTTTGAACTAAAGCATACCTGACCAGGCAACACCCACCACAGAGTGGGATTCATTATCAGTGGTTAAAACTAGGGTTTCTGAAATAAAAACATAAATGAAATGAAGTGATAAGACTTACCCTAGTCAAAGGTGAACTGACATGTGTAGAATTGCCATAGGAGGGAGATGATATCCACTAAAGGAAATTACAGCCAGGTCAAGGAGGAGAAAGAAAGAGGTCTTGAGGAACAGAAGGTAGATGGAACATGAAGACAGAAGTTTAAATGGAGGATGAGAAAGGGCATAAAGAGCCACAAAAAGATTCTAATAGGCAATTCAAAGGAACAGAAAAGGAGAGAAAGGACAGGGGAAGACATAACCAGATGAAATCTGGAGAAGCGGAAGGTGGTCGACAAGGCTACCCAATAGTTAGACACAGTCAAAGCGGACAAGCCTTTGTTAAACAATCAGGTGAAGAATAGGGAAAAATAAGGAACAGAAGGGTGGGAAGGACAGAAACCACAGCAAAGAGACCAAAGTCAAAAGGTATACTAACGTCTGTGGTAAATGGCCATGGGAGAAGGTCTAATGGATCAGGAAACAAAAGATGCAACAGGTGGAGTCAGTCCCTGGGCTGAGACAATGGACCTGACAAAAGCCATGCATGGAGATAGATTGGTGACATCCTTGGAACGAGTGACCACTCCACGAGAAGAATCTTGTTGGGAGAAGATAACCGATCCACTACCAGATTCAGGGAGCCAGGAAAATGGCAAACTAAGACCACAATGTGGTGACTGTGGGCCTGAAAAGAGATGCAGGACCAGAAAGCACAGAAACCTGGAATTGGTACCTCCTGGCTCAGTGATATAAGTGATCACTGTGGAGATGTTGGAATGTATCATACCCACCACTCCTTGTAGAAGAGTAAGTAGGTCAAAACTAAACAAACTGCCAAAGGCTCAATAAAGGTGATATGAAGAGAAGACTCCTTGATCAACCTGAGACTGGAAATCTCCAAGGGGTTGAGGTAAGAATCCCAATCCTCTAGACGAGGTGAAGTAATCAGCACCCCTGCCATGGATTAGCCTAACCCATGGGAATGAGAGTGTTCAAGGATAGAACAACTCAAGCTGTAAGAAAAGGTGAGGGTAGTGTAAACTGTTTGCTCCAAAGCTGGGCCCGACTAAGTTGGAAAGAAGACCCCCCCCCCTCCCCAAATGAACAGGATATTGAGAAAAGGTAAGAACAAACTTCCCTACTGTCATCAAGAATCCCACCCGTACTGTATCCTGTTGGAGCATCTAAATTAACCTAGATGACAAAGTACATATAATTAACTCATACATAGAGGAAAATTAGGAGGATATGGCACACAGTTAACAATGCCAAATAAAAAAAAATATTCAGATAGAACAACGAATTATATGCTACTAGTAGAAATTATGTGTAAGGTACAAACTATCTAAACATACCTAGTTAATAAATAATCAATATATAACTTACAATTCATCTAAAGTAATTTAGATGACAAAAGACATAAATATCTAACTTACCAAAGTCTGAGCACTGATGTCATTAAATTTGTAATTCTCCTGTGTGTAAATAAGGGCAAAGCCAAACAAAGGGTATCTAAACTGGGCCTACCATAGTTATATTAATCCAGTTTACACGTTGAAAAACTTATAAAAGATTCCCAGGGAGAACTGGAAGTAATAGGAAGAAAGGAGGAGGACAAGAATTCCCCACCAAAGTGAATGATGTGGCAGCACAGCAACTGGTGGAAGGTGCCGGAAAAAGAGTCCAAACTGTCTTCTCATTGATTGCATTCTTCCTCAGAAACATTGTCTCATTGAAAAGAAGAAGAAATAATTGGCCAAACGTATGAATCTAACTCTCTGAGAATTAAGGCCTGTACTTTCTCTGCAGATAAAGTCAAACCCAATTTCTGGGAAGCCACACTAGTAGTGTTTTCAACTGTAACAGGAATTTCCATAGTCGATACATTGATCGCAAATTCATAATACGACCTTTTGTAATTTGGTAACAATAAATAAATGTAAAAAAAGAATTGTTGAAACAAGTGAATGGAAAACTGTAAAATAAAACTGTTGAAAAGAAAAACTGAAATGGCAAAGAAGCACATTCATAAGTTGTAGCAAAAAACCCATCTAAACAATGCTGGGGATTGAGCAGAGATAGCAGAGGTATTTAGGTAGTGCAATACTATTGGTGGAAAGTATACACATGATATGTACATGTTCAGAAATCGTGTGAAATTGATGGGGTATAAAGACTGGTGCACTGATCACAAAAGTTTTTTAGAAATGCTTAGAGGGCAGAAAAGGATCAAGTAAACTTTGTGTGAGAAGAAGTAATGCCATATTGGAAAAAACAAGAGCTCAAAGGTAAGTACTGTGTTTCTTGTTTTCCATGTATATTTCTTTTATTGTTATAAAAGTAACTAAAATGTAAAAATCAAAAATTTATTAGTTTATAGAAGATTAGATTAGGTAAGATACTGAAAAGAAAAAAAATAGTAATTTTACATGAAGTATGCTCGTGAGCAGCTGGTGCATTGGGACGAGAAGGCACACAGTTAAATATGACGAACCACCTGATATCTGAATCTCAATCCCATAGATGACAGTAATGTGGGTGAGAGTAAAAAGTAAGTGCCCCAAGGTGTAGAGTGGCTAGGACATGACAGACTGTACACTGCAAGTCAAGTGCATCCAAAACCCAGCTACTGGAAACCAATATCTATGTGGGAGTAGAAAGAGGATCATACCCTCTTTACCTCAAGTTCAGCAGACAGGAGGGAAATATCATACCCACCAATCTCTGAACTGGACACATAACAGCAAAGTGATAAAATGATTGACTGATCCGAGAACCCAACATATGGATGAACAGAATAATAAAGATGTCCCTGTATTGTAAAATATCCCACTCAAAACCAATCAGATAGGATCCACCCCAGCACAGTAACATCCTCAGTATATGAAAATCTTCAAGGGATAGTGCAAGTGTAGTAACCTACATAATCATTCATTGTAACCCACAACATGGTTAATATGAGTCCAATTGATTGAGGGAACAGACACCTGTAATACATGTATGAGGACTTATGTTGATTGGTCCAACTCTGAATCTAAAACCCAGCCACTAGGAACCGACATCCATGTGGGGGTAGGATGAGGATCCCAATTGAAGGGGTGAACTGCAATTTTGATAGCTCCCACCAAAGCTACAACATCCCATCAGATAGATCTGTTGGTTGAAATCTCATCATCTACACCAGCAGAACACTGCTGCAGTACTCTCAACTGAGTGGATTCATTATTGTTTGTATCGTATACCACTATCACATTCAGGAGGATGCCTTCATGGTTCACCACCCCAGTGGCTTGGAACTGGAAAGGAACGTCAACACTGGAGACAGTGCAACAGGAGACCACTTTGAAAAACAGACCACTCCTGATTTAT
The DNA here is from genome assembly GCF_000517525.1 of Limulus polyphemus. Classification (NCBI taxonomy): domain Eukaryota; kingdom Metazoa; phylum Arthropoda; class Merostomata; order Xiphosura; family Limulidae; genus Limulus; species Limulus polyphemus. The sequence goes on along the minus strand of NW_013666372.1, from coordinate 101,397 downwards.
TTAATCTAAGGAATGGGCAGCTATCCCACTTCTGCTTTACCCATGAAGTTCATGGGTTAGTAATGTCCGGAACGAGCATATGATTGAAGCAAATATATTGCGAGGAAAACCTACGAGTGATCTTGGGGAACACCCCACCTGAACAGTGTGCATTTAGTGGCCTTGGAAATTATAACTGTTAAATCATCTTAGCCTTACAGTGCAGATTAAACTATTTTAACTATACCTGGACAGGCACAGAGCGTGATCTGTAAAGAAAAAAAAAGGGGGACATGCCCTTGAAAAATAAAGAGGTATATATACAAAAAGGTAACTTACTCAGTCAAAGTCTCACCAAAGAGTGAAGGATGGTGACAGGTAGAAGACAGTACCCTGATGAGGAAGTAACAGCTACCTGAAGCAGATAATAAGAGATAAACGTACGAGGTGTAGTCACAGTGCTCGACGGAAGAAGTATGATGGAGGTAAGATGCAGGTAAAAGGAAAGGTGCCTGATCAGATTGAAAACACCAGAAATTGATTACAAGAAAAAAGAGACAAGTGAAAAAAAATCCAATTGAATCAAAGACTGAATCAAAAGGGTAAGGGAGGAAGAAAAATGTTACAAACAGAGGAGTGGTTCCAGGGGATGAAGGGTAAGGCTCGAAACTGGTATCCAACCCTACATTGAACAAACCTAAGAAAGCACCATGAGGAATGAAAAATAGGAATGTGAGCATAAGAATACAAAATATTGATCTTGGGCATCCTTAGGCCTATAGAAATGATCCACTAGAGTGTGATAAAAGACAACATAGTAAAAAAAAGGGAAAGAACCAAGAAGTGATCGAGGTGGGACAGATTAATCACAGAACTCCAATCTGCATCAAGAATACAAGACTAATGGAGGAACTGTTAGATGTAGGACAGGTAAATGGTGGGAAGGTGCTGAACATGGAACATGAATAAAGAATGCAATGACAAACAAACAACCAAAAAAGAAAACAATTAATGTAGCAATACAGATACCCCATGTCACAGAAGTAACACCCTCAAATAAAACAGACCAGTGGAAAAAATGAGCCATCCGTAAGTCCCAATTAGAAGCAGAAGGAAAACGAACTTGTTACAAGACAGTGTCCCACCCCAGAAGATCCCAAAAGCAAAAAAGTCACATGTGTAGGGAAAAAGCCAAAGATGGAAACTGCCCCAAACTGGAGTTAAGAAGGAGGAAGGTATCCCATGAAAATCCCCAAGAAATAGGTGGAATGCCTCTGAAAGGAGATGTATGATGGTTAATACCAATAGGAGAGGCAATAGGGGAAGGAAAAGGCTACAAAACTTGCCTAGAGAGAAAAGGATAGGATTAACAGATTCTGCATCCCCACACATGCAACAGAGATATGAAGTGCAGGGAAGCAAGAAAATAAAAAACAATCTGCTGATGGTAAGCTAGGGCAAAATGAACCAAAGCCCATGGAGGGTGAGGCATGCTAGAACCATCTCTCAAAGGAGAGACAAAAAGGCCCAGCATTAATTACAAAAATGAAAAAGTCATTATATTTTAAAATTCAGTAAGTGTATATTGACAATAAAAAATTTAGTAGATAGTATTTGTTGAAGAAACAATATATTTAACCTAATATATGATTTACCAGTAAGACAAATAACAGGTAAGCCTAAAATAACAAAGAAACATATTAAGCCTAATCTAACGTTGTGGGACAAAGTATATCACTAGAAGTATGAACAAATCTAACTAAACATGGATTACTGAAACAAAAGAACTACAAATGATAATACTAATAACAAAATTATCCAAAAAGTATAATATTATTATCTGTCCAAAGCTAGCAGACCGTATTACAAATGTGTGGGCCCCCAAACTTGAGGCCTGAAGAAGGTCGATTCATATAACAATCGATCTCCCAATGTATTAAAGCTCACAATACTTCAATCGAGTACCATCACCTGAAGTCTAGTCAACTGTGCTGAAAGAAATGCTAACATTTTCAAAGTGTAAACATAAGCTTTGGTAAAAACCAAAAAAAATTTGAAGAACAATAACGGTAAATTACCACTTAAAATTGGTAAAGTGAAGTAAGAAAAAGTATCCACTTTGTATGAAACGTAAATAAAAAAAAATGCAGGAAGAGAGCACAAACAAATCACGTCTTGACGATAGCACTGCCAAATGAAAAGTGATAGTTCAGTGGAATCGAATAGAGGGAGTGATGTGTATCAGGAGGGTGTGTCATACTCCTATTGGTGGAGGGTTGTCACATGATGATTTGCATGCGAGATGCAGTTGAACCACATTCATCGTGGGGTATGTGGGAGCTCAAGGCGTGTGGCATGCAAAAACATTTTTTGAATATAGTGGGCACCATTGAACGAGAATAGCTATTTACATGAGAGAAGGTAATGAACCTTATCAGAATCAGAAGTTTCTTTTTAGTGATGTTATTTTCTCCACAATGACCTAAATTTTAACTATTTTCACTGAATTTACTTACTACATTAGGATGCCTCCAAATATTTATGTAGAATTATATTCCTATATTTTTTAACACTTACACAGACAACAAACCTCATTCAGTCATGCCAGCCTTCTGTAGTTTTTGGTGTTGAACAGGAAGGTTAATTTGTTCTCTTCACACTCTTCTGGAGTACTAGATAACAAATTTAACAAAGCCTATTAGTTTGCTCAGATGAAATGTAAATAAGAAATATTCAAATTTTGTTATAATACGTGAAGGCTATTTTGAGACACTTTATAGAAATTGATTTTGACTTTGTTTATTAAATAAATCAATTACTTACACAATGATACTTTATAGTATTTATAAATTTGTTTAGAATATTCAAGAATATGAAACAACTTGTTTAAATGTGATTTACACTTTTTAATTAATAATTATTTTAACTTTAAAAAAAGTTAAAATTTCATATATGAACAGTTTTTCATCATCTGTAACATATGCTTGTCATCCTACAAGAAGTAACACTTCAAAGCTCTTTGATTTAGAAACATAGACATAACAATAATATGTGTAACAGCAAAATTTCTCAAAGCACTGAAGAAAATGCTATCTATATTTCTATATTCTTAGGTGCAACTTGTGGTTTCTGAAATTTCTTATCAAGTGTAAAAGATATTGCAGAATCTAAAGAATATTTAAATACAAGAAGAGATGGAGCTGAAAGAGGGACAGAAAACTTGTAAAAGAAAAACCAACTGCCAACTAGATAGTGTGCAAGTGACAATAGAATATTAAGACATACAAGAGGAGGACACAAAATACAAGCAGTTCATATAAGACAACACAATATTAAACCAACAGAGTGAAACAGAGATAAGAGCAGTAAGAAAACAATGATGTTTCTCCAATGTGAAAGAGGATGGGGCCAGCAAACCTTGAATTCAATGATTAGCAACTACTTGTTGATTACTTGGCTTTTGTTAATATGCCTCCTAGTTTGAATTTGACTGATAGTTTGTTGAAGGTAAAACTACCATATGAATCATAATCAAACATTTATTCTTAATTAAATTTTCCATCTACATACCACTTTCAATAAAATCATGAATATCAGTTGCTTTGTTAATAGTTTATATTATTAGTTAATAGAAACACAGAAACAAATCCCTATATAAACCAATGTAAGTTGTGCAAGCATTATGAAGTTTTCTTTGTATAACTGGAATTTATTAGAGAAAGGTAAATATTGTATACGAAGTAACACTTCTCAAAAACTACACTATGCATATGAAAGGTCAAACTATTTAAAAGTTATAAATTTTTTATTCTTTATAGAACAAGCCCTTCGTAACAATATCACATTATCACTAGTTTTTCATGCTCCAAAAATAGTCCATTAAAAAAAAAGCTATATTTGTTTCTTGCTTCTTAGAATGTTTATAAATTCATTTTTCTTGCAATTGACTTTTGCAGATCATCATTATGGACTGTACAACAATTATTTCTATATTCCCGAGGCTTTCTGTAATATGATAGGACAGTTTTGTGTTTTTTAAATAATTCATAACACAAGCTATCCATGCTTTTGTCAGTAAAAGTAATCCACAAAAGTTGGCTTATCAAACTGCTTAGATGTGTGAATGGAAAATAAGGTTTCTTGCATTTATGAAGCAATTTGATGAGAAACACTACACTTATAACAGAGAGTAAAATATATGAAGTTTTGTCATTCAAAAAGTGTTAGAACATTTTATATTGCAGTACATAAGTATAATGGCACTTTTCTAGATTCACACCACTCTACTACTTGTGTAGTCACATGACATATAAAATAATTCATAACTTCAATGATTATCAGAGGTGTGGAAGTTTTGAAAAACTTCTTGTCCAAAATGCAAAAAAAAATCTACTTGTCCTCTTCCTGTCCCACAAAACACACATACACACAGTGAAAAGTAGAAAATAACTTTTAGTATTTTATTTTTTATTTACCAATGAACTCAATAAAATGCCACTGGCAGCGTAATTTTGTTCAGAGTGGAGTATATAATGTTTTGCATCTAAGCTCTTTGTATATTTAATGATGTATTTTATAGATTTAACATTTAGTTATTAGAATTTAACAGAGCAGCTGTAGTCCCTTGTTACTGCTAGTGTCAAAAAAGGTCTTACTCATGTTGCTAATTTGTTATATTTTCTCTTAATCATAATAGTTTACACACATTTATCATTTTCCCATAGTGGTTAGATTTATATCAGTCATAACATGTTACCTTTATGCTATTAACACTATGCATGCACAAATAGTAAAATTTAAAAGAATGACTGTAAAATATGGCAGCAACTCTGATATTTCTCAACATTATTACCTGCTCAGAGCTATATTTCAAACACAAAATCGGGATACATTTCAAAATGTGGAATTATTTAGAGAATCTATAAGTGTGACAGTCAATAGGTCTTGTTTATGGTTCAAAATGCACTAACCCAACCATCAAGAGTTATTTAGTGATGGCATAACCTGAGCAATGACTGCTATCATTAAAGCAGTACTTGGTTATGTCCAAAAATAAATAACTGTGCATCTGTAGTGCTAATGGCATAAATATAACTACTGTACACACATTATGAGACTTATAACTGGTGTAAATCTAGCCACTGCCTACATTTATTGGTCATATATGATAACAGCTGAATTGTATATTATATTGGATTTTTTCACAATCTTGTGGTGACATGCCATCACTGAGAGAATCAGTATATCAATAGCATGTTTAAGGTTAGCAAGATGCAGCATAAACTATTCTCATAAATCATTCTAATCACATGACTGGAAATCTACCTATAAGAAATTACACCACAATTATCTAGCCAACTTAGTTACTAGTACTTGCACAAAACCACCAAAAATAGACGATTATTAAACTAGTATGTAGTTCTACAATTTCC
>NW_013666372.1:57572-95685 GCF_000517525.1 Limulus polyphemus | reverse complement strand
GTTACAGTACTTGCACAAAAACCACCAAAAATGGACATTATTAAACTGATGTAGTTCACAATTTTCCACATAAGCAATCTTTGATCACTTATTAAATTGTTTTTCATTAACTATTCTTCCAAAAAAAAAAAAATTAACATTTTCTTTACCTGAAAATGTAATTCATATATATACCTTTTTTTAGTACAAAGAGCTATTACCTTGTGAACAATGATGAGTAATTTTCTGCTTCTACATATTTCACAAGCCTTGAAAGATCTCCTGCCTTTACACATGTACTTACTCAACAGGTTGTAGCAAGTACAGCCCACTGGTGGACAAAATGGGAGAACCAAGCTCCCACAGGGCTGGAGCCAAGAGATTGTGCTAGAAACAAATCACCTCCAATACCCATGAAGACTAACCCTCAATGAGAGAGGGGAACATGGATAGTAACAAGAGGACAAGAAACAGACGAGGGAGGTAACCCCTGGGTTCCTGGTCTCAAGGGCAAAAAACTAAAGTTAGTAGAAGTGACTGCTGAAAAACTGCATCAGTTCAAGATGATAATTTATAAAAAATACTCTCAAAAACACATCACAAAGAAAAAATGTAAGACAAAGGTCCTGGAGAGAAGAGTGAGGGAGGTGGAAGTCAGAAAAGAAAGCAACCTGATAAAGAAATCAAAGTAACTGGGACCAAATAGAAGAAAATTGAGAGAAAGGTGGAAAACAGGTATGTGCAAGTTTCCCCAGTAAAGCTGATAGGGTTGTGATGGAAAGCTCCCAAATAAATGTGAAACATTAGAATGATCAAAAAAGTCAATAAGAGATGAAGACAAGCAGATATAGAGAAAGAAAAATAGGAGTTCTCTAAACTGAAAAAAAAAGACTTGGGTGAATAAGGCTCATGCAACAAAAAACCCAAGATTCAGCAAAAAATTACTGAAAAAACAGCAACAAGAAAAAAAAGACATAAAGCTGAGAAATCCTAGTAGTGAAGGATGAAAGTGGGACTATATGTTGCATGTTACGAAAAGGGAACAAGAAACAAAAATTTGCATGGAAACATCAATGAGTGAGGCTCAGCTGAAGTAACAGAAGTAGAAAACCAGGAATCCTGGATCTGAGATCAAAATGGAACCAGCTACATGGTGCACAATGGCAGTAGTATCACTGACCTTCAGTATCTCAGTCACCATGACAGTAATGAAGTGCTCCTGTAAAAGTGTGTCAGAAACTGGGAAAATGGAGACATAATCCAATTAATCCATGAAAATGATAATATGGTGGTCTGTTTTTGTAAAATACATAGAAATGGATTTGTTTTATCAGGTGGAGAATGAGCCAGGTATGGTGACATTGCACAGACATAATGACGACTTTCAAGACGTACTGGATATATGTTGGATTAAACAACGAGAACAAACAGTGGGATGTATCCGAAAAGTACAAAGTCGATTAAAAGAAAAGCAAATTGAAGATAATGTGAATAAAAGTTGCAGCTTATAAGTTTAAAATTTAGTATAATTCTTTCTTATAATAAAGAAAATTAAGGAGGGAAAGACTACACAAAAGTAGTAAGGAAAGGTTAAAATAATAAGCACAAAAAGCCCGGTAAATCTAATGGAAAAAAAAATCTGAAGACAAGCCTATGTTCATGTGCTAGTGTTTATTGGGATTACTGTGCATGGAGGGTTAAGTCTAATTATGATTACATTATAGGCTGGTGCAACACACATTGACACCTGAAAGAGTGGGAACTTTGTTCAAGCCTTGTAGCACTTGCAGGAAATTACATGGTAGTGGCAAGACATAATAGTTTTTTGTGGTGCAGAGAGGTGAGTAGTTTTTCTGAATATGTATTTATCAAATTTTATACATACTCTTTAAAGTTTCAGCTCAGCTGCAGAACAATGTGCATATAAATTGATTACTAACCATAGAATTGCTGAATGTGGTCCCCATGAGCACATTTTCATAAAATTAAAATTTTCCTAATCTGGAAATGCATTTCTGATAGCTCACGTCCATACACAGGATAGCTATAACTCTCGCTTGTCTGCCTATGAGACTTGCATGCCACTAGTCTTCAGCTAACTCCCACCTAAAATTCATGTGTTTAATGGAAACTGCACTGGTGCATGATGAAATTATCATACAACAACAACCATCCACAAATATGAGAGCAAAATAACCTCCATGCATAGTAACTACCCGTAAACACACAAAATAACTTCATTCTCAGACAAGACAAGAAGAAAGTGCACTGGAAATGGGGAAGTTGGATGGGAATGTGTGGGACTTAAGTATCTATCTGAAATACATTTTCAGATTAGGAAAACATTAACTTCCGAGACAATACCTCACCTATTCACACAGAATAGCTATAATTCCATGCTGAATTGGTGGAGGAACTGGGGTAAAATTAAACCTAGATGAACTCCTTTCATAAAATGACCAAAGAAAAAGCTCATGGAGTGTGACACCCTATGATAAGAGCTCCATAGGGGCACACCCATGGGAGACCACATCACATCTTGACTGGGGTATACTCTACTCAGAATGTAAAGGGGGGAAGAGGCAAATAAGTCCCAAGTATTACAGGGATAGGCAGAAAGAGCACATGACCATCCAAGCAATTGTGCAATATCGATTGGTGAGTCAATAGGTGTAGTATGGTTAGGGCATGATCAGAAGGTATGGGGTGTGCTCACCTTGATTCAACTGGACATATTCAGGCTGCAGGAGGAGAGCACATCTGTTTAAAAGGTGGCCTACACTACACTGATAGTGTTACCATTGCCCTATTTCTCTCTGACTTGTGCTGAGACACATCACTGAGGAATTCTCCAAGGTCCACCACCCCAGTGGCTAGGGACTGGTAAGTGGCAAGGATCTCCCATGCTCCAATTGAAGAAGGTGGGAGAGGTTTCACACTGGGAAGTATCTGGATTCCCACTAAATACTTGCCGGAAAGATCCTTTACTGAACAGTGAAATGGGTGACCATGAGACTCTATATTTCAGTCTATAAGGCCCAACACCATTTTTAAATACGAGTCCTATTAGACACGTCCAAATACATCGCATGTAGGTAATGTCTCTCTTGTCATATTTCATTCCAAGCATAAAGCTAGTGAATGAAATTATTTGAAACTTAACAAGAGCTTTCCTAAAAGTATGAAGTTTCAGAAAAATGAAATATTATATTTTGATTTTCGATGACGAGGAACCCACTTTGAGACTAATAATGGTTGGAGACGGCTTGAATGGGTAATGAAGAAAACTTTAATACAAGTTTAGCATAACAGCAAATGTACAATGTTTCGACAAGGTTTTATCATCATCAGGTACCTGATGATGACAAAACCTTGTTATTAATATACATTGCAATGAAATGTTTAGAATTAAGAAATGTAAATATATACATACCTATTATCTCATCACTGAATAATCTTAAAATATTTTCTTTGAGTCATATAAGTAATTTCATGTCTTTACCTTTTCACTTATAGTTTATTTTTAATGTTTTATTCTTTTTTGCTATTCTTTATCTTTGATTATTTATATCAACACAAGTGAATTGGCACCTATGGGCAATATAACATTATGATCAGTAAAGACATTTCAGCCTCCAGCAAAATATAAAACATAAATAACACATCATTAACTAAAATATAAAAATAAAACCTATGTGCAATTTAACTATCTATCAAACTAATATGTATAAGGGAAGAAAAAATAACCCTGATCTCAACAATGGACCTAGTGGCAATTTGTTTTTTGTTTGTAAACTAATTTATTACCTAGGTTTCCTGCTAATCTTGAGATATTACAATTAGAAATCTGCTCTTTCTATTGGTTATAGAAATGCCATTCAAGTTAAAGCTGTCTCTTAGCAACAACACTTTTCCTTCCTTTGAGACCAGTTCTTGGAGTCTGATTTAAGTTACTCGTGAACAACCTATATATGTGTACTTTGAATGTCTACACGAAAATGTCTACATTACACACACACACTTGTTTCTCCTATATCAGCTCTATAGTTGAGATATTTTGAACCATGAGCTTGTCAAATGATAACTGAAGTTTTAATTATTGTTCTAGAGGTTTCTTTTAAAATAAAGGAATAAAAACTTAGATAATATATAACTTTGAATCATAACATAGTTGTTAATGTTAATTTCATTAAAATACCTTGATAGTAAAGTGGTCCACTTAAATTTTGAATGCAACTCAGTAATATTTTGTGACATGTGCAGAGAGGAATTTAAAAATGGCAAAGGTCTTATAGGGATTTACATGCAATGTGCATAGCCAGGTATAATGGGGTTAAAAGCCAGCAAGCATGAGCCAAAGAAGCAGACTTTTTCCATGATACTCCATGGAATGATACAGTCTGGATCAGGCAGTTGAGTAATTTTGTAAACCACGAGGATAACTCTAGTAGTATTGCGGAACATCCCTTCTTGACAGTGGGCAACGGCAGGACCAGGATGGATGGGTTGAATGATTTTCATTAGTCCTGGCCCAATGCAGATTTTGGAAAATAAGCTGAGCCTGGGAGGGAACATCAGCCACCTGGCAGGATACTGTTAGGTGGAAAAAAAAAAGAATACATATATATCCATCTCAAGGACAGTGGGTTGAAGAATGGCAACTGGGAGGAGTTAAATATTTGAGAATAAAGATAATGAGAGGTGAATGTGTGGGAGTTGGCTACATGCCCACTTGTAGGGTTTCATCCAAGAGCCAGCAAAAATGAGAAGCAAGAGAATGAGACAAGAAACAAAGGAGATGTAGTGAAATGTAAAAGAGCTTGCAAGCATCAACATCTAGGGAATAATAAACCAACTGGTAAGGGTAGAAGGTGAGAGTTCCCTGAATGAAGATGGGTTCCAGAATAAAATCAGACAATGGTGGGTACCCCTAAAAGTAGAAGTTCATGCCAAGCAGCTTTGGACAGTCTGAACTGGACATAGGAGCCAATTTGGATCAGGATGAGCATAGAGCTGAAAGATAGAAGGAGGGGAACTAGGAGAGAAAGAATGGTCACCCTCCTGAGAAGCTGAAGACAGATTAAGAAAAACAGTCCTGTAAAGAATTAAAGAAGTGTGGTGGAAGAGTGTGTGTGTGTGAGAAGCATTGAAAACATAGATATCTAAATAATGGTGACCACAGTTGAGAAGAAGGAAGTGAGTCATAAGATAGGGAAGTCAAAAGGCTGAGAAGCTACCAGCTTAAATGGGAAACATGTGAGAGCATGTAACACTAAATCAAGGTCCCAGTCAGTCATGGGAATTGGATGAGGGGCTCAGTGAAGAAACAAAGATCAGAACAGAGTGGAAAGAACAGGGGAAGAAAATACCTTGTGGTAAGTGGAAAAGCAAAATGTACTTGATAAGGCTGCACAATAACTAGCAATGGTGGAGACCAATAAACTATGGTCAAACAACCAAGTCAAAAAAGCAGAATGGTGGTTCCCAGTAGAACAGCCTGGAGGAAGGGAGTGGTAGATGGATCAAGGAAGAAAACTATGCCATTTATATTGATAGACAAACAAAGTGAAAGAACAACAAGAATGGGGTGAGAAGGCTACATGATTGAAGAATCTGACCCTAAGGGTGATGGACCAGACAAATCCCACATGCAGAGTTGAAAGGATGATACCCATGAATGAAAAAGGGACATATGAGGTGGAACCAAAGAGGGGACACTGGGTAGTGTGGAAGGGGGTCTGGACACCAATCAAAAAAAGAGAGGGAACCAGGGCTGAGCTGGCAAAAGAAGTGCCACTAATAGAATCTGACAAGCAGTGTTGCTTATCAAGGTGATGACACCCAAGAGAGGAATCAAAGAGGAAATAGATATATAGCCAAAGGTGAGATTAGTCCTGGCTGAGAGCACTGGTAGCTAGAGCCAAAGGTTGGGGAACAAGGGATTAGAAGAGTGGAAGCTTAGAGTTGAGAGAAGAGGCAAAGGCATTCATGAAAGGAGTGTCCAACTGTGAGCAAAACCAGCAAAAAACTTCAGTGGTGGAGAGACTACAGAGTGGGCAGAATTTGGTTTGGCTGAGAGAAGTGATCTACAATCAGATTCAAAGTCCCATGCACAATACAAGTGGCAAGATGAACTCAACATGAAAGAGAAGCTCGAATACCTGAAAGTAGAGTCCTGGAGATGGTACCCCCAAAACATTTGATATAAGAAATGACCATGGAAGTGTGGAACTGGACTGTGACCAACTGATCTATAACAAAAGGTAGGAAATGAGAATATACCTAGCAAACAGCAAGAAGTTTGAGCACAATGATGTGAAGTGAACTATCTTCTAGTGCCCAAATATCAAAAGACATAGTGTCATTCAGAGATGAGCCTTACCTGAAAGGGAAGCAATTGTGAAGAGATGGAGATCCAGTCAAAGAATTTGTAACGGAATAACACTCATGGTATTGGCACAGTCTAGCCACCAAGAAATATCCTTGAGAAAAGAGGTTCACAATCGAGGACAATGGATCCTGAGAAAGATTCTACTGGTCTTGCAATGCCCACAAAAGGAGGTGCATGTATGCATGCCCAAATGGAAGGTGTGGTTTTAGGGAAGCTAGAGTCCTCTAAAATGAAAGAAAGTTATGTGCAAGACAAATGTGAGATGTGTAAACCATGGTGACATTCCATTGCTTGCAGACAAAGAGGTGAAGGCTGAACCTGACCAAGACGAAAGTAGAAGAAAACACTGAGATGTACTAAATATTGTGTAGCCGAGAAAGGACTTGGGAAGCATGACAGGTCATCCCAACTGATCAGCCTCCTGCAGAAGAAGAGAGGCATGAGAGAGCAAAATCTCCAGAGAATGAGCAAGTAGAAGCCAATTAACCATGTGAAGGCAGCAAGGCCTTTATTACTTGATAGAAGATATATGGGGCCAATGATGTCATCATGCACCAAAGCAATACACATTAAGCATGTATATTTTAGGTGGGAGTTAGCTCAAGGTGGCATGCAAATCTCATAGGCAGATATGCAAGTGATATAGCTATTATGTGTCAGCGGTAAGATATCCTCTCAAAACTATTCATGCACCAAAGTTCTTGTGGTTCCATAATTTTGTTGGTTACAGGGTCCTTTTTAGCATGGGTCACATATAAAAAAAATTAACAAAAATATAATTAATATTGCAATTAATCCCAAAAATTACTGCAATGGTTCAAATAGGGTTGGAACAATGTTGAAAATTTCTAAAATGATAATTGCAAGTCAAATTTCTATGATAGTTGTGATTTTTGTGGTATTTGCTCATTGGAATACTGGAGTTAATACAAGTATTTTTTGTTATCAAACTCAAATCATTTATTAGATTTTTTTCCCACATAGAAAAAACAATGAGCTTGGAAACTAAAACATAGTTCCACTTAAGATTATGGTCAACTTCTTTTAAATTGAAATGTATATTTTTTCATATCAGTCAGGCCAAGGGCTTTCTACCCTAGTCTCAGAGAACCTCTGTGTCTACTTTTAAGGTTAATTCATGACCAAAAACACCATACAATTCACAGTCCTTGGTTTTTGTCATCCCTGAAGACTACTGACTACCAGGTCACTGCCACTAAACAATCTTTCTGATGGTACACTTGCTGCTTGTATACTGGGGTATTTCTTGGCCAGGTGTGTCAAATATGGAAAAGATTCTCTGTTTCCTTTGCATCAGTCTATTGGTTCTGTCTTCATACCAATGACTGAAATGCTCACATGGGCCGTAACTTTTTACTAGATGGCTGGTAGGAGGCTGAGGTGAATTCATCCTTACAATCTAAAGACAAGTTTCAGATTATGTAATAAATTAGTAGAAGGTTACAACATTTTCATATTGAGAAATTAATTTTGTCTTCTAAACTATATTTTTTAAACAGCAACAAATATAGAGAATGCATCATATTAATATTATATTGTGCATCTCACAAAAATTTCCCAAATAACTCTCTAGTAAAACACACCGAGACACATCAACACAAAATAAAAGTCAGCATATCTATTAATAAATATCATTCCTTTTGATTGCACCAAATACCCTAATTAATATTTAAAAAAGGCCTAATAGTCACAATTACCTGATGCAGTAAATCATTCAGACCAACTGGTTTTACTTTTTCAGAAGAATCCACGCCTTCTTCCTTGGAAACCTTGCTGTTGCTTCCAAATATACTATGCAATCTATGCATTCCCAATCAAGTGAGCAACAGCATTCCTGTCATTGTTAGAATGGGCAGTCTTGAACCTTGAATCCAAAACAGTACATGAATCAAGAAGATTACTGAGCTCTTCACTTTCATAATGCTTCTGCAAGTCATTTCTGATTATCTCTTTAAGATTTCTTGCATATGCTCTATCTTTAGGTTGAGGCAGTAAAAATATCATCTAGTATATGGATCAAAATTGGATGAACACCAGAAGCAGTTACATAATTTTCTCCACCAATAGATCAGTGAACTGTAGCAGGAAAACAGTTACATTTCAAGTCCTCAAACAGGGTAATGTCCCTTTCAGATGACATCAGATGGCAAGACTTCCAATCAAATGAAAAACAAGTAAGATGGCTTGCAACTGAGGAACCCCATTGAGTAGAACACATACCATATAAATAATACATATTTTATAATTACTTTGTACTAAAAATACAATGATTTATGCATATACAAATTGTAAATTGATATCTTTTATTTTATTTTTTTATGAAAGCATCAAGTGTAACCATCTAGATTAATATTTTGACACTACTATGCAATTATGACTGTTTTTGATGGATTAAGGCATCAAAAGACAACTAAATAATGATAAAACAAATCTAAAAGTGATGTATTTTATGATTCAAGCAAAAATAAATGTGTATATATGTATAAATATATGTCCATGGCAAAGTTATTAAGTCAGGTGGCTTAGCATGATTTTTCAACATTACTGTTATCAACTGGATCTAAGTTTCTTATTTTTCATATTAATACCAATATGTTGCTTGTCTTGGGCATAAATGTCTTAAAAACTGCACATTTTTATTGCAAAATATTCAAAAATCTTCTTGCCTCACCTCATGCTATTCATTGAATTGATATCTCAAAGTGCGAGGCAAAGATCAGTTGTGTCTCTTAGCTCTTTTGTTTAGATGTGCAATTTCTTTAAACTTGTGCTGGGTGAAGCCGAGAGAGGTTGAGCCTTCTTACTATGTTCATCAAGGATTTTGAAAATAGCCATAAAGCTAAAGGAGCCAATCAGAAACTAGATTTAAAAACAACCAAGGAAATTTATTTTAAGAAAGGTTTGCAACAAGAGGAGCAAGCATGCCTCACTAGGTCACAGCAATAAAGGATTGGTACAAATCTAATGATTACATGATCAGTGTTTTTAAGGATATAAACAAAAGTGAGTTTCATTAAATGACGTGCAGTGACTTGGTTAAAAAGTGTGATGCATCTTGATTTGAAGGTTATTTCTGAGTTTTATAGTTCAAACAATAGTTAGGTTATGTCTGGCATAATGAGTAGCTGGTATTTACAGCTATGAAAGACAAATGACTCAAACTCATGTATAAAAGAATTGAAATACCTAAAGTACATATCTCTTTTTACTGTTCTATATTTTAGGGTTAGGACTAAAATATCACCAGTCTCTGCCTCGATATTAACTGTGAATTACTACTGATATCATTCATATTGTTTTTTTTTTTTAGTTTACACACTTTAATCCTTTACATTGCATGGTGTCATTAACATATGTTTGTTGAAAACATAAAAGGTTTTTAGTATTTGTACATAAACATTAAGCTTCTACTTTTATTTCTTTTTAAGCATGTGAATAGATAATAAGTTGGAGCTACATTGCTTTTATAGCATCAATGTCAGTTATGCCAGCTTAGAAGATCCAAGATCCTATGTTTTCCAGTGTTCTATGCATTTTATTTTCCACATGCAACAAACCATCCTCCTTCAAAGGTAAAGGCAAAAAGTCAGCCTAGCAGTCCTATGAGGTCACAGAGACATTTATATACTTGGCCTTATACACGTGTATAAGTGTGTTCAGGAAGTTGCAAGACCTTCTGTTGCTGTTTTAGATCTCTCTGATGTTACCAGCTTTATGTAAAAGCATCCCTTATTTTCCTGGCAATCCTTATTGCCCATTTCATTCTATCCAGATTTAGTACTTTTTTAACAATGAATTCAAGGTTGTGGGCAATGCAGCTTAACCTTGTGATGTCAGCAAATTGTTTGTTGTTTTCATGGAGGTTAGTAAATGCTCATTTCACATTAGCCATATTATCTGTTGTAATTGACATGAGATTGTCTGCTGAGAGACTGCACTAGCTCAAAACATTTTAAAAGCATGTGCTGATGTTTTTTACTATGTGGTCAGCATCAAAGGGTATGGATCCTAGCCAGCAGCTTTAAAGAGCCTACTGTTTGTCTATGTAGTGGACAATAAATCCCATATATATATATATATGTATATATAGTTCCACACACCTGCTTGTCCACAAGTCTGTTGTGGCACTCATGAACTCCAACTGCCCTTCACCAGTTAAACCTGACAACTTCCATGGCCTCTCTTAATTCAGAATACACAGTTAGGATCATGCTGTTAGACAAATACTTTCTAGTACACAAGTATTTCTAGAAACTGTTGATCAACAGTGTAAACAGGCATCGTATCTTTGGCTGAGATGTATGCCATAGCTATCTACAGTTGTCTTAATTTCTGAACTATTATTTAAATAGTGCCATTTTCCTTTCAACAGACTATGAAAACATTGACTGCTTTAATTCAACCATGCTCATGTGTCATTCTGTGTTTGTCTTTTTATGAACAACTACATCTACAAGTTGATTTGGATGGTGGAGTTGCAAATGCAGAAACACAGTAATATTATTTTTGTTTGCATTTAACTTTGGCAAGGCATATATTGCAAACCTGGATGCATTCATCTTTTCTAGGAATACCAAAGTATTTTTTTTGGAGTTTGTAAGAACCTGAACTGTCAATTTTATTGATATTATTTCTCTCAACTGAATTCAGCAGGAGAAGCAACCAATTTTCTGTCCAATCAGTGGAATTCACTGGTGTCATTTCAGTTTTCAGTGTGTGTGTGTGGGGGGGGGGATGTTTAGGCATAGTTGGGTTTTTTTGACAGATAAAAAATATAATTTTTTAAGACATCAAGCTATTCTGTCATTGAAACTTAGCAAGAGTAAATTAATTTGTCAAATTATAACACATACAGTTTACAAGAGTTTCTAAACAGTTTTTACTTACCACATAGAGGATGGAAAAATCACATCCCAACCATCAATTCTTTCACTTTCTACAGTCTGTTGAGTCAAATTCATGCTCACAAACTTGCAAATGATCATAACACCATGAAGTGGTGGTGATTATGGGACATGTATGCACAGACTGTGAAATCATTAAATGAAAGCCAATGCACAAACTACACATTTTAGACAAATGTATTGTTCCAAAAACTAAAAAGTGCTATGAAACACGGGAGCAACTACCCGTTTTCTCTCATATGGCAGCCTCATGGACACTCCTAGATGTGATACATATTTTTTCCATACAAGTAGTTAAACAAAATCAGCTGTTTATTAAAAAAAAGATGAAATTAATACTTTTCTTTCTTAACTAACAATAATAATTTTACGACATGATTTTATTATTGTGACTTGTGTTAATGCATTATTTCAAACTGTTTCAACCCTACAAGTAAAATCTTTTGAAGAAATATTTTATATGAAGTCTAATGTCCTTCAAAAACAAAATCCTTAAATTAAAAAAGTTAGCATTAAACTTTCACACTACATAAATATTCATTATTTTCATGTAAAGATTTTTTACAATTTACTTTCATATTGTGCCTAGATATATTAACTACATTTATTTTTATAAAAATAACTTTTAATGTTTGAGCTATACTAGAAATGCTGCATAAACTACAGTACTATACAATAGAAATTTATCAAAACATTTGCTGTGATAACTTATACACTGAATTTTTAGACCTTTTTACTCACATGCCTATTGTAACTACATGTATAATGTATTTGTTAAATAATACTGAACTGTACAATGTTTTAGTTATATAGTATTTCTTACCAAATGTTTTAAATTTTTATTTATTCATTTACTATTTTTACTCTAAATTTTAATTCATATAGTAACAACACCTATCAATATCAAACAATGAATTTTGCAGATCTTTTTTCAGCACAGTATATTTAAGCCAGTATATTAATATCTAATTATACTTTGCTTTTTACAAAATATTAGAATAAAAGTGAAGTAACTGATCAATATAATCTTGTTCTTAGTTAACTAGAAAATTTATTCCCTTGCTTCTCATTAAGCATTTCAATAAAAACAAATATCAATCCTTAAGACTTAAATATTTTTAAGCAATTATCCACTGATACTAAGTAATTACCATGATATACAATTATAATTCTTAAATGTACAGTGTATTATAAAAATGGCATAAGTGACAGAAGGTCAGACGATCTATTAACTCATTCCAAGCCCTCAAACTATAAAAATTTAACCCTTTCCAATCCTTAAAGCAACCTTTCACATCCACAGATTGAAAGAAAAAACAAAACAAACAATCTAAACCATTTCACTACTTTTTACCACTTAACAGACTATCAATACTGCCTGAAAATCACATATGGATATGGAATTTTGAAGTTTATTACTTACTGTGATATTTTAGTTATATTTTCCAGCTTTTGACATCAGATATCAAAATAAATTAGTTGTTCAAATTTAAGAAACTTAAGACAGCATATGTAGGTTTTATTGTACTTCAGCAAAAAATAAGAATAAAAGTTTGTGTCTGTCCTTATAAGGCTAATTAATCAAACCAAATACATACATGCTTTTCTATAATAGAGAACAAGACTAAACAGAATCTCAAATGAGGTTGACAGTCTCATATAAAATAACTATTAATACTTTTTCAACTCAACATTTCTTCACCGAGATCCAAAATCAAGTTATCAATATAATGCAGTTCATACCCAATTGAAATATTCATGCTTTTTTTCAACAACTATACCTACAGGTATGTTCTTTTCACTCTTATGTGAAAGTAAATCGTATTCAAGTTTCTTGCTCCTAAATGGATTACTTTTCTCATGTTCAAACACATTTTATGTACAGTTGCACTCAACCATTATATGTTAAGATTCTTTTAAATGTAAATAGTACACGCATGTTTATATATGAACACTATAATATTCTTTTCAGTATCAGCTTTCACCTATGGCTTTAACAAATTTAACAACTTTTAAGCTTGTGTGTTACTTACATTACATGAATAACAAACAACAAATGTCTATAAACAAAATCCTGAAGACCATAAAAGTTCATCAAATCAGAAAGCTACTATTCTATCATAACTCTGTTTTTTATCATCATTTCAATTATCATAAACAAAAAAAATTGGAAGTGGATGAGATAAAATCACCTTCTTAGAGTCATGTTGAATGCTCTGTATCAAACTTCAAGTTTCCATAATAATTTTCCAAATGACACTTAACAATGCTGAATGTTCTAATAGTTGATTTCCTTTTTTCAGAGATAAAGCACATCAAGAATCTTCACTTTTAAAATTTTTTGTAAACTGTTATTAGTTTCTTGATTTATTTTTTGAAGTTTTAGGATAAATCTTCATTGTACCAGGAGCTTTAACCTTCTTAATCTAAATTTCATCCAATGAAATAACTATCAAGGCAAGCTGTCCCAACAAATCTCAGTACACTATTCACACACAAAAAGTTTTTATTATGAGCTATTTCCATATTTCCCAAGATTTTTTTTAGTTTTATCTTGCTGATCGTACACATACATGTACAGACATAAATTCTTTACTGTTAATGCCAGATTCTAATATATATGTTCTTTATTTACCTTTCACATGCTCTTCTAACTTCCTTGTAGCTTACTTCTACAGATATACAGATAACTACATTTACTGACCTACCATCAATAACTATTATATTAATGAAAACCAAACATTTTTCTTTCATCATCTTATTTCTTTACTTTTGAAATTTAAAATGGGTTTTTCAGTAGAGTCCTTTATTTGGTTGGCATAGATTTTCTCACACAAGTCACTTTACTAATCACTTATAAATTAAAAGATGCTGCTTTTTTGAAAATGAAAATTATAGTTAATATTTCTGTAGTTATTCAACAAATATATCACAACAAATTTTAAGAGACAACAAGGGGTCCCTTGGCTCATTGTGGCCATCCATTACACAAAAGTTTCCTATTCTATACTAACTGAACAATGAAATTATTAGGTACATTCTTCATGATCTAAACTGTTAGCACTATGAGAACACACCCACATATTTTCCCACAGTCAGAAAAATTCCTGAAATAGCACTTTTCAATTAATTAATTAGTTTATCTGGTACACATAGTTATGTCAGTGTCAAAGTATTTCCATTACTGGTGAAGGAAATCCATTCCACAAGCTAATAATCCTGGTGAAAAATAAAGCTAATCTTAACTATCTATACCTATCTTTCTTAAATCTTAAACTTTTGTTTTCTCATACATTGTCTTTAGAATTGAGCACACAAAAAAAAATCAGTGGACATTATCCTACTGATACCCTGGAAAACAGAGCCGGGCAATTTAATCACTTGCCTATGAGCAGCAATTAAATTGCTTAGTGTCACATAAATTAATCAAATAATCAAAATTAAGATAAAATGAATTGATACAACAATCAGTCATAATTCTGAGTATGTTGACTGTCATGAAAATAATAAATTAATTGGAATTAGGGTTTCCAACTATTACTATTTTTAATTTAAAACTATCCAAGAAATACTGCTCTCAAACGTGTTCAATTTGTCTTTGTTATGGCAAAGCTACTATGACTAATTTTGAAATAATCGCAAGAAGGAAGGAAACTGGCTGGCAGCACTGTCTACTAGCTTTATTATTATTTTTTATCTTTTTGAACTGCTAACTAGAAGGGAGGCAAGCATATCGAAGCATGTGCCTTCAACCTTCTTTTTTTTTCTTTGAAAACTGCTGACTAGAAGGAACACAATTTGTTGACTGCCCCTGCTGCCATTTTTTTATTTTTGTTTGTAAGTACCATGGTTTGAGAAACACTACTAATCGATTAATCTCATGTTATTGATTAATGGGGCTGTCGATTAATAAGTTACCAAATACCCTAATCACTCAATTCTACAGTAAATTGAACATAACCTGGGGACAATACAAGTACCATTTGGTCCTTCAAGGCTGTATTTTCACATACACTTTTGGGAAAATAAAAATTTAATCCCACCCTATATTTTCCACGAAATCACCAACTGCCTTCTTAAACTCTTGTAAAGTGCTGACCTCTACCACTGCCAATGGCAGCTTGTTCAATAAGTCAATCACCATGTTATAGAAATAAAACTTTTTCATATGTTAAACTTTTTTCTCTAAAATATATTAAAATACTCAAACAATCAACATTGTTCAGTACACACTTAAAAGTTTTATTGTAAGACCAATCAAGTCTTAAAAGGCACTCTACACATTTCAATGCTTATTCACATCATCCTCAGGAATGTGAAAAACAAATACTGTGCAACTATATAAATATTAAAAGCCATTGGTCATGTGACTATTTATTTTACATATTAAAAAGATCACATCATCTCTGTAATTTCTGATTTTCCAACCCTTCATCTTTATTTAAGATATAAATATTTTTAATAATAATATTAAAAATAAATGACCTACAAAAATGAAAGAAAAAGTTGGGGGTATCTGATTTTTGACCTTTAGAACCCTTGAGAAAACACTGTCTAATGAACTAAATTAGACCAAGTGCTCCTAAACAGCATTTTTTAGTGTTAAGTAAGAAGACAATCTGGTAAGAATTGTATAATTCATACCTCTACATTTACTAATATATTTTGTTTAATTCTTAAGTTGACAATCAACAAGCTTTCTGACAAGGTTTTAAATACTTTCCTTAACTTGATTGGCCATTTAGTTAATATTAAGATGAAATAATGATATATCATTCTTTTGGCTGCCACACTGAAAAAGCCAAGTTCAATTATTATAAGTCTTATTCTTATAGTTTTCATTCTGCTGTCCAGTGATGCTTTGGTTGTATAAACACTGTAGCTACTTAATGAAATGAGCTGTTTTAGCTTGAAAATATTCACATTTCAAAAATTAATGTTCTGCACACAAGTTTTTTTCTCCATATTTTTCATATCTTTTAGCTTTTCTTCTATTACTAATATAATTAATTATGATTTATATATGTGTGCAGGATATCATATTAGTTTTATTCACCTGTATTATTACTAGGATCACTCTACATTTATTTCAGTTTTGGCCTATTGCAATCATTTGTTGTTTGACCTTGAAAAGTTTAATTGGTGATTAGTACTACTCAAATTAGTTATTTCAATGAACTAATACTATTTTCAAATATAAATAATTCTTGGAGATACATCACGTACTAGTGTGTAATGTTTTTCCAGAAAAAATTAATTCTACAAACCACACGTATTCACTGAGGCGATGTTCACGTTAAAACGAATAACGAAATATATCATAATACTCAAAAGTCAAACATCACTTCTTCAAGTTCAACTTTCAAGAAGTTCTTGCCCTAACGATTATAAATATGATGATTCGTATGAACTACCGCCAACGTTAGCTTTCTCGTTCTGAACCTTTAACTAAGCCTAAGAAGATGGGAATCGTTTGGTTTTTCGTTTGCTGAATATATGAAAACATTTGATAACAGAAATTTATAGATACATACCAAATTATGCTCTGTTGTCTTAGATGCATGCATATTATATTACATTATATACAGTGGGACACTCGAAAAAAAATTTAAACTTGTATGTTAGGCTTAATATATGAATTCGCATCATTATCCGCCATTACGTGACTAATACTCTCGTAAAAAGAAAATTTGATTCCTACTGTCATGATTGAGAACGAGAGTATACGTTTAGATATGAGCTAGAGTTGGTGGAGGGTTGAAATTAACTAATGTTAGGCTAAAGTGCTTTGAATTCTAAAGCAAAAGTTTTTGTATTGCTTTTCTTGGATCAAGTGGATTATTGTGAGGAAGCGTAAGACCATCAACTTAATTAGTCCATTTTACTTATTGATTATTCGCATCATGTTTTGTCCTTCCTTTTTTATTTTTATATTCACTCTTTTGAATTTAAAATTCAAATGCGGTTGTTACTAGTTATGCTACTTCTTTAAATTATAATTTCTTAAACTTACTATTGCTAAGAAGTTCTAGCCAAGGAACAGTATCTTTTTTTTAGAAATTATAAATCAGGGAAGTTTGTGTGAAAATTCTATATAGACATATATCCTTTTTGGTAATGGTCCCTCAGGCTAGATATACTCAGTACTATGATTCATGCATAGTAGACTAGATGAGGGAGTGAATTATATAACGGGTTTCAACTTTCAAGGTTTAAAATGAAAGATTATCAGGGAAGTGCATAAACTGATAAAGTTGGAACTTAGACTTTTAGTTTTAGAGCAATAGATCGATAGTACTGATGGGACCTGTGTGATAGTTTTCAGGGTAAGGGGGAATTATATTAATTAACCTCCAATCAGTGCAAGCTGTCTACATAAATCGGAACTAAGATATTTATCTACTAATGAACATAGCCCAAACTATATTACTTATATTATAATGATTAGAATGCATTGCATCATCATTTGGGCATTCTCTTTGTTAATGATATTTTGGCCATAAACCCAATATCCACAAGGTTTGATCAGCCAATGAAGCTTAGGTTAGCTTTAAATCTATATACTTAGCTAAGAATGCACAATAATCATTATAATTATAAAAGTTATACTTGACTTGGCCAGCTAAGTAGATTTAGGTTAGTCATAATTCCATAAACTAACATTGTGAAGTAGTCTTTATAATAATAAAATAAAAATTAGTTATGACAAATATAATTGATACTGTTAATGAAAGTAATCTTAAAAAAAGAAGAGTGTATAGTTAACTTACTATTTTTAGTGGAAAATAAATAATACTGCTACGAAAATTGAAAGAAATACCCACTATCAGAACAGCATCTTCACTTCCAGATTATGTTCGAAACTCATTACTTTTGGTTATTCCATTACAAGATAACTAAGGGAGGTTACACCTCCAGTCATCATCTGCTCTGCTAATTGTAAAAATTTTACTGGCCACTCCTGTGCTGTAAATTAATGTTATACTAATGTTGAATGATCAAGAATAGCAGGCAACTAAAGTGAAAGTGGATTAGCTAACTTCTTTGAACAACCCACCATTTTTAAAGTTATATATCTGAAACTGGGCATATGCTGACATTTTTAGAAATTTGTTTGAACTTTAAAGGTTTCACTATACTCAATAGGAGTGTGATATATTTAGGCCAAACTGTGTTGTTATTTGAGCAAGTGTATAGATCTGCTTAATAACAGGATATTCGGTCTAGATAACAATTACAAAGTAATGCAAATCTCTGATAACTGAAACTGTAATGTTAAATGAAATAAGTAGACTGTACACAAAGTAATATTATGAAATACACAATCTTTATTAAAAAATACTAAGCATAAACAGTTATGTATACTTGTCTTATGGTACAATGGACTGTTGCTTTTACTGGATTTCTTTCAACTGCTTACTCTTCAAGATGTACGAGACTACCTGAATCCAACAGTCCTTATTTTGTAAGTACATTGTATTCACCAAGAAGAATTAGTGTTACCCACATACTTGTCATTTTCATTACAACATAGTTGAGGCTATAATCTCTAAATATCACCTGAATGACCATTGAAGAACACCACACTAAACATCCTTTCACAATGTGCTGTGTTGCAACAATTGCTCCCCTGTACATAAGAGGTATTATCCGCTTGAAAATAACAAAGGCAACTAGGATAAAATCAACTTAATGACTTTCTTGACTACATATTATGTGAAACCTGTACATCTACAGAATAAATGGTATATTCAGAATAAGTATTATAATGTTACAAGGAGATAAAAATACATAGTACATTCGTATACCACACTTTCCTATCTTTCTTAATTCAGGCTTATCTCTCAGATGTCACTTTTAACTTTAAAACCATTAGCCTTTAAACTAGCACCCTGGTTACGAAGTGTTTTAAATTTCACTTGCAGTGGAAACACCTACATACCACACAGACTTTGCAATCCTTAAACAAAGAAAATACAATGTCAAAAATATCCTGTTACCACTGATCAACCACATACACCCTAACATAACAGAGAAATATATCATTCCAAACTATACCTCCTCTCACACTACAGCTATTATTCAACTGCTGGGGTTTCTTTACCTTTGCCCATCTAAGTATTGGTCTGATTTTTTGTCACTTGCTCCAGTTTTTTATTTCACACTTAAATGCTCTTGTCGATATCTGTCTCATGACACTCTCCACCTACGTCAATGCACCCTCTATCTTGGTACTGTATATAAGCACCTCCTTCAGATAATATTGTCACTTTTTCTTGACAAAGCATTCACTAACGGGTTTCTCTGTAGTATGTCTGTTGGAAATACCTTGAGTTACTTTGTGTTACCTATTTGATTCTCATAACACTAAAAAAAATTTAAAACCCAGCACCTCTAGAAACTCGGCCCTCATATGTATGTGCCTTTTTTTATTTATTACTTATTTAACAACTGTCTACTTTTATGCTTTCTGTAGTAGTTAATATGCATCGTAGGTACAGTGCATGAGGGTAATGGATCACAAATATGGCATGTTCCTTTCTTTCTGCTTCCTGGTATCCAATTGAAAAACTGAAAGTTGTGTTCAATTCAGCTGAAGTGATGTAGCTAAATTGTTTACTAATAATTACTATTGTTTTTTTTATTATAGGTTTCATAATTTTTTTAGGCCAAACTTTTAGTAAAATATCTTTTAGTTTGTGGCCACAGGTCTTAAAACAATTTTTCATTTAGCAAGCTAATTTCTGCCATACATTCTCGGATTAATGTATCCAGCATTGAGGCAGATCAGATCACTTCTATCCCTCCTCTGATATCTAGCGTTGCTCACAAATCAAAGAGGGGGGGGGGTCACTTTCGGTTGAGACTGTCTGTGACCTTATCCAGAGCGTGATGGAGACGTACATTATGTCTGGTGGTCTTTCTACAGAAGGCTTTGAGGCTGCACTTGCAAGCAATTCTGGAGATAATTTAGAATTGCTTTTTCCAGCACTTTCCTTCACTCTGTCGGCTTCCAATGAGGCCAATTTATATTAGCTGCCTCTGGCTCCTTTCTTCCATTGGTACATTGTGTGTGTGATGTTTTGGGTCTCTCCCTGGTTGCTTATGAGTTTGTGCCTTCCTTGATGGCAGAAAGGTCTGAGGGCAAGTACTTAGTTCTCTCTCCTTTCCCTGATAATGCAATTCATTCAGGGAGGGTTACTGCTTAGTTGCATGAAGGAACAGCCTTGTCTGCCACATTTGTTAGAACAACATACTTTTATCTACCACCACCAGGCAGAGGCATATTTAGATTCACAGAGGATAGACCCACTCTTGGAAATGTGGGGCTCCAGAATGGAGTTTGTGTTTAACCTGAATCAATCATAGTTTTTTAGGATTTGTCTGGCCCTAACTATGGTGCTGTGATATTTATCATCTCTACACCTGTTTTTAGGAAACAACCACCACATCACTTTGATTATGAGTTGGGACCATTGTTAGCATCCTCCTTGGTTCGATTGTCAGCTTCTGCACTTTTCTTAGGCTCTTGGCTGGTATGTTGTTTGGATTTGTTGGATAGAGAGGAATTGTTGGAGGACGTTTGTCTACCTGCTGCCACCCTCCATGAGTTACATGAAGCTCTTTTCTCCCACCCTTGATTTTTGCAGGCATTCCAGAGTCTTTGGATTCGAAGTTGATGTCACTTGTCTTCATTTATTCCTGTCGTTGTTGCCTTCTCAACTTTCCTTGTCTCCTACAGGGGGTCATAGTTTGGCTCCTATTCAAGTGTCCCAACCCCTTGGTACATGGGTATCCAGATTCGATTCCACCCATATCCACAAGGTTCCTCTGTTCGGTCAGAATGCTGGCAGTGGTGGTAGGAAACTACCGTATGTCTTTGGGACCTGTGGTGGCTCAGCTTCACAAATTTTTGGTCATGTGGAAAATCTTTACCATGGATTTACAGATACTACAGGTTCTTGTATCAGAATTAGTCATTCAGTTCACATCTCCACTACTATTATCCCCCCAACCTGTAGTGTTTCCGACTCCCGCAGATCCTCAGATTTTGAAACTTCATTCCATGGCTATCAGAGATTTATTGGTCAAGGGGGCAGTGGAAAGAGTCATTCCAGTTCTTCCTGAGTTTTATTCCCATGTGTTTGTTGGAATAATGGAAAACGGTAATAATCGGAAACACCAATTTCAATTAGTTGATTATTTTCATGACATTAATTGATTAGTTAATGGGACATTAATCGATGTAGTTACTGCTCAAAGGTAATTGGTTAATGTATTAAATTATTCAGTTCTGTATACAAGTAGTGGTGATAGTGTTATACATAGACCACAGTGTGAGCAATTCTTTCTTTGTCATACAGAATCTGTGTTTAAAAGCCATGAGTATATGACTAGCATACATAATTACACATTCTACTGCATCTTGCAACTGCGATAACCCTGTCCCGATTCTGTTGTCACTGTGGTCTGTTTTTAACAGTAACTAGCTGTCTTCTTGTGGTTAGGCCAGCATTGAAGCATCCACATAGCAAGCCTTAGGGATCAGAATGCTTGGTCATCTTTCTTGCTCCATCCAGAGTGTATTTGGACATTTGTTAAAGCAGACAATGATGCTGCTATCTTGGAGAATTTATCCACAAATTATTGGTTATATGATGCAAAACCAAATAATTTGTGGTCTTCATGTTTGTTCATAGGTTGAGACTAAGCTTTTCCAGTGACAATCTAATCCATCTCTTCCTACAGTGTGACCAAGAAACTTCTCTTCAGTGCCTATGATTGAGTACTTCATGTTTGGGTTTCAAACCTTCTATATTTATCTGCTGGAACACTATTCTCAGCTGCATTCTTGAAAATGCAATCAAACATCAAACACTATCTTCATGTCCAGATATCTCTTTCATTGCAGTCCTTTCAGTGTAAAATTCATTAGCCATTAAGAACCTTCTAACAAGTCTAGACATTCATCTCTTTGTGGAAGAGAAAAGGCACCAACATGTGTTACAGCAATGAACCATTTAAAATCAACACAGAACCTTGGCATATCTTCCTCTTTGACAGTCATTACTGGAGACAATAAAGTGTTCTCTAAAGGTTTTATGACTCCATCCTTCAGTATCTGCTGTATTTAAACATTGGTGACATCCCTAGTAATGCAGGGAAGTGAGTATAGTGGTTGCTTTATCAGAAATATATTCCCTGTATCTATGTTGTGCTGATTCATAATTATTCAACCCAGTCACTCATCTTGTCCCCATAAATACATCAGCATATTCAACCAACAAGTCACTGAGTTGCTTTCACTTCATTGATTAAGATTATCAGCACAATCCTGAACCAACAATCTCAAATGTTTTGGTAGCCTCATACTTGCTTTTGGTCATGGTGCAATGGACACAGCCCTAGCTTTAGCACTAGTCTTGATTACTTCCATTTTGCTTATTGCATCTATAACCATTCCAGTGTGCAGTCTTGTATGACAGATGATTATCTTAGCTATTGCTGTCTTCTTTCTGGGCAGAAAACAATTCATGTCATGCATGGCTTCTATAACTGTGTTACATAGTATCAACACTCCAGACTTGGTCTGTAGGAAACCATGGAACACAACTTGTGTATGTGGAGGTTCTGCCATTTCTTCTGCTACATACACTTAATCACTCTGTTATTCTTGAACTCAGTCTAGTTGATGTTGGAAGACTCTTCCATGGAATATCAACTCACCCATTGCAAAGCCAAAATCCAAGATTAATTTCCTCAGTATATCTCTCCCAAGGATGCAACTACCAAATCCAAGGTTGGAGACAACTACCTTATTTCTCTGAGTGACATTTCTTAGAAAGAGCCATAGATTTACCTCTCCTCTAATGAATAGTCTATTGTTACAGGATAGCTAGTGTTGTGGGTCTGTTATATCAGGAAGATGTGTTGAAGGTGATGTTTTATGTTTTAGGCTTGAGGAAGACATTAATCAGTGTAATGCTATGGATAGAGAGATATCTACTTTTTTATTAAATCCTGTTGAAACATTGATCCAGGAACACTAGTTTGAACTGGAAACTCTGAGTTTAAGCCTTATTTGAAACACATTTCTTAGTACGATATTTTTATAACTTCTGGTTTGGATACTTGTTTTATGCAGGATCACATTAGACTTGCTGGATGATTCCATATTTGGGAAAACTGGTTTTGATATTCATAGGTGATGGGTCATGCACTTAAAGTAAACAAACAAATTATAGGAAGTGCACTTGTAGGAGAAATGCTGAGGATGAAAAGGATTTCAGTTTGATTGTTGTGATTTTGTGTTGAATGGAATGTTTATATAGAAGCTTTGATTTAAAACTATTCTTGCTCTATAAAAACTACATAGCTTTTATATATGGAAACATCTGTTAGCTGAGATCTTGCACAGATCTTAAAATATAACGTTGATAAACGGAAACATCGGCACATGTAGATATGTAGATCTTAAAACTGATTATATATAACATTTTAACCATATTTTGTCTGTTATTAGATCATGGAATTGGTGTTAACTCATGACAGTAAAGGATGAAACATTTCTTAACTTCTACTGAAGGTTTTGGCAGAACCAGTAGGGAGTAGCTGTTTACAAGGTAATTATTTTTAAAAGTATAAAAGTATTTCAATGTTAATAATTAAAAACTATGAAACACTTTATCAAGAATAAATAAGGCCATCTAAAACAAATATGATTGGTTTCATTCCCACATGTTCCTATTTTAACATCCTTGTCTCAGAAAAGTTTATTATTAATATTGTATATTCAGTTACTGTTAGTGCTTCAGTTGACCAATAAGCAAACTAAATTTCTTACAGGCAACATTATTTCATTCTTACACTTAGTACTGTATGTAATCCATCAATTTTTAAAATAACTTTTACAGATTGGAATGTACAGCCTTTATGTTCAGTATTTCTATGCCAAGTGTATGGCTAAGTATTAAAAAATAAGAGTGCCTCCCACCAACTCCAGTTTTTAGAAAAACATTGGATAAAATCCAATCATATTTTTTAGTTAACAATAAATTTTACTTGTTATAATGATACATAGTCACATTTACAAGTTAGAGTGGGTAATTCCAGTATATTCAATATACACGTGGCTTTTGTAATTTCTGTGTTGATTAGGCTTATGGATTAAAACTGACTTTGGTAAGGGAGAGATTAGTATCATTGTTCTATATATAGTTTTGTTGTTTTTGCACTTAGTACTGTTAGAACTAAAGTAAAGCTTCAGACTCGGAAACTTCAATGTTAAGAAGTTTATTCGTAAAAAAAACAATTACTATATAGTGCAAGTTCTGTAGTTTACAGGGTGATCCGAAAAGTCTGAAACCATAGGTGAATTACAGTTTTTCTTAATTTCAGCTAATCACTTACAAAATATATTAACATTATTTTAACTTTATTTGACTTTTTTAGATTACTTTAGGACTATATGGTTGACACTGCTTAAACTAAAATACTATATTATTATCGTGGAAGTCTCTTCTTTCATGTAAAAAAGTACTAAATAATTACTTGCAGTCTTATACAGTTGAATTTTCAAAAGTTAACTGGTATCATACCATCATTGTAAAAACATTACTTCAGTTAGTGTGGGGAAGTTAAATGTTGTTACTATCTGAATAGACTGTCTAGCTTTATTGTTATTAAAGCAGTCTGACTCTGTATCCAAATCCTGACTAATGTTAAGTCTGATGTTTAGTATGCTTGATGCCATTTAATTGACACATTTTACATCTTTCAGGAAATATTTCATTGCAAAGACAATTAAAGAAAACTACAGTCCTACATATTTTTGCCTGATCAAAAATAATATCCATTAGAAGTAAACAAATCTAATAAAACAAGGAAAATACAGAAAAATTAAACTAAAATGTTTGTGGTAAAATATAATCACAGGAATCATCTCTCCATGTCAAAGCAAAAATATAGTTTGAGATACATCATGAAAATTTTGGTAGTGTTACATTGCAAGCTTAAATATGATCATTGTTAGGGTTAAAGTAAGTACAGACTGTTTAAACATGATTAAAAGTTGTTATTGTTACATTTTTAAAGACATATAATGACATCAGAAAATATTTCATGCCATATTATAAGGAAGTTTTTATGCAGCAGATAATATTGACTTTCTCAAGGAGTGGAAAAAATTTAACTTCAGTTTTCACCTTAAAGTGAGGTGCAGTAGTACAGCGTGAAAAAGAAATGATTTTCTTTAGAGCAGTTTGCTTTTTACTACCTTAAAGATTTGTAACTCTAAATATTCCTTCCTTCTTCAAAACCTAAAACCTTAGGTGTGGTGAAACTGTCTAATGTGACCACAAGATTGTTAGCAAAATGATCATATTGAACCCATAATAGGACTAGCAAAAACATTTGAATCTCAAGAAAGCCCAGAAATAATATGAAGTAAACAAAAATTATAAAAATATGTTGTTTTTTTTGCCCTTTCAACTTTATTATTGTTTGGATAGGTCTTTAATAACTTCTTTATGGATGTTAATTTAAGGAATTGTTAGAACTATGAAATAGAAAAATTTACTTGTAATTATTGCAAAAACAATTTTTGTATAACTTTTTAAGTAATTAAGTTTTCTTACCTGTTATTCTATGTAGTTACATCTGGTAGTATTTTCATTACATTCTACACTACTAAGTTAGAAGTATGTTAAATATTTAAAGTAGTTATTGTACAAGTATTTATGAATGAGAGAAAAAGTGATTATCAAAAATAAATTTCTCACCTCTATCAATACAAATGACTTTCATTCCCTTGAAGGTGTAAATCACACAGTGACAGCTTTGATGGTACCACATCAAGTGATTTGATCATTTACTAATCAAACACAGCTTTGAAAAAAGCTATAAATAAAGTTTAAATATGATTGTATAGAGTAGGGATTAGACTATTATGCAATAGTTGAGTAAATGTATAGGTTAAGAATTTTTTGTATAGTTTCTGTAAACATTCCCTTTGTAAATTGTGAAATAATCTTGGTGTTAATTTATGTCTTTGAAAGCTACAGAAATTGTCTTCAATGAGAAGACATCAGATAACTTGAAATAAAGTAAGCTTATACAGTGTGGAGATAAGATGAATGGGTAACAAAGAAAACTATTAAAAGTTTAATGCAATAACAAATGTTTGTAGAATGTTTTGTCATCATCAGGTACAAGTAGTTTACCTAGACATAGAAATATATACATATACAATATGAAACAAAAATCACATAACTTGGAGACTGCTGAGGCTTAATGAAGGTATCTTGTTGATGTTTTATGTTTAACATTGTAGTGTGTTTATTTTTCTTAATAGGTATAATATGGTTTTATTGAGTTACAATGTTTGTAAACATGAGGTTTTTTTTATTATGTTCAGCAAATAACCTAACATCGTAATCAAATCAAATAAGTTTAGTTAAGTTTATTATATAGTGATTATGGTAGGCAACTGCAAAATATTCTGATGACTCAAATCTTTATTGAATATTATTTTTTATAATTATCCTATTTAAACAACATACACAAATAAATTGGTTAACTAGCTACTTAGTTATTTTTAAATGCAATTGTGATATGCTTTAAGTAGAAAGCATTATTATGCTTATTGGTTATGATAAAACATGTTTTAATTTTTTAATTATGAATTTACTGAATATTTTAGAAACAAACATAAAGCAAGCTGCTTGATGGTATTTAGTCGATATTAACAATTCATTTACCAAGTAGGAAATTTCAAGATTATCTATAAAAAATGTTTGTGTCAAAATATGTTGTAGAGAAAAAATTTATTTTTGCAAAAAACAACCTTCAGATGAGGTCCAGGTCTATCAAATGAAACAAAAGGTAATTTAATAGTTACACTTAAAAACCAAAACAAGCCAAAAGAATATTGGAAGACTAATGACATGTTAGATTAATGTAGTGGTTCAAAAAGGTATGAAACTAGCACACATTAAATTGTTGTTTTGTTTTTTGTGTTTTATTCAGTAATTGCAGGAGTCATGTACTATCTGATTAATTTAATGTAATCAATTATAGATATTTTAAATTAATCAATTAGCAAATACCTCTAATTGTCCAGTTGTGGTTAGAAGTATTAGGGAGAACAAATGGATGAGTCAAAGGCTCCAGTTTAAATTGAAGACTATATATAATGAGAATTACTGAAATTTCATTAGACTTGGAAAATGTTAATAACAGGAATTATTTTGAAGTTCCGTGTTATACTGTAATTTATTTACAATTGATAGATTTTTTGAAATGAGGATTTGGATGTTTCTAAATACAAGGAATGAACTGTGACCTGATAAAAAACAAAGTTACAAAATCATTTAGTGAAATTTATCATAAAAGAAAACCAATATGAGTTTACTAAAGAACAATCTTGCCTTACTAACCTTAAATTTTTCAAACATATTACTTCTTACTAAAAGGTCACAATTATTGATACATGTATGTTGTTATTACTCCCTGGATAAATTCTTCTCCCTTTCAGTAAAGATTTATTTATAGTAAATAGATGTTTTAACAGATTTTTATATTGCTATTATTTCAAGCTAACATGACTAGTGTAAATGCTAGTAACTCGCATCTGAGCCTTCTTGCATTGCAGGTATGGTATTGCTAATAAAATGCTCAAATAATTTGGCAAACTAACATAGATTTAGAAAATTATATTTACAAGTTAACTAATCTCAGATAGGGCTGTTATTTTTTTAATACCGATCAACTACTGCTGTAGAGTACCATGATGTGTGAGTCACTGATAGAGAATGGGTGTAAACAATTCTATTATGATTAATTTCAGATGCAGGTATTTTGAATAGTATTAAAGATATTTCACAATAAGGGTATTATTCAACACTTATTATGTCCACTGAATATTGTGTACCAGGTTGCAAACTTAGGAGGTCATTGTCTTGTTCTGATGAAAAACTTGGGGGAAAAAGTGGGCTGTTGCCACAAAATGGATAGAGAGAGATAGGAAGCATGGATACTTTCTCCACATTCTGTTATCTGTAGGAAGCACATCAGTGATGATGATTATGTTCAAACTAAGGTAAGCTCACTATAGCAATAATTGAAATCTTAGTTATAAACACTGATTTATTATTTTATCTTATTTGATAAAACTAAAAATAATGGTCCTTGTCAGCAGGCCTGTGTTTATTGTTATTAAAGCAGTCTGACTCTGTATCCAAATCCTGACTAATGTTAAATCTGTTGTTTAGTGTGCTTGATGCCATTTTATGTATTTAATTGACACATTTTATATCTTTCAGGAAATATTTCATTGCAAAGACAATTAAAGAAAACTACAGTCCTACATATTTTTACCTGATCAAAAATAATATCCATTAGAAGTAAACAAATTTAATAAAACAAGGAAAATACAGAAAAATTAAACTAAAATGTTTGTGGTAAAATATAATCACAGGAATCATCTCTCCATGTCAAAGCAAAAATATAGTTTGAGATACATCATGAAAATTTTGGTAGTGTTACATTGCAAGCTTAAATATGATCATTGTTAGGGTTAAAGTAAGTACAGACTGTTTAAACATGATTAAAAGTTGTTATTGTTACATTTTTTAAAGACATATAATGACATCAGAAAATATTTCATGTCATATTATAAGGAAGTTTTTATGCAGCAGATAATATTGACTTTCTCAAGGAGTGGAAAAAATTTAACTTCAGTTTTCACCTTAAAGTGAGGTGCAGTAGTACAGCATGAAAAAGAAATGATTTTCTTTAGAGCAGTTTGCTTTTTACTACCTTAAAGGATTTGTAACTCTAAATATTCCTTCCTTCTTCAAAACCTAAAACCTTAGGTGTGGTGAAACTGTCTAATGTGACCACAAGATTATTAGCAGAATGCTCATATTGAACCCATAATAGGACTAGCAAAAACATTTGAATCTTAAGAAAGCCCAGAAATAATATGAAGTTAACACTGGCAACAAAAATCATAAAAATATGTTTTTTTGCCCTTTCAACTTTATTATTCTTTGCATAGGTCTTTAATAACTTCTTTATGGGTGTTAATTTGAGGAAATTTAAGAACTGTCAAATGAAAAAAATTACTTGTAATTATTAAAAACAACTTTTATATAACTTTTTAAGTAATAAAGTTTTCTTACCTGTTATTCTATGTAGTTACATCTGGTAGCATTTTCATTACATTCTACACTACTAAGTTAGAAGTATGTTAAATATTCAAAGTAGTTATTGTACAAGTATTTAGGAATGAGGGAAAAGTCATTATCAAAAATAAATTTCTCACCTCTATCAATACAAATGACTTTCATTCCCTTGAAGGTGTAAATCACACAGTGACAGCTTTTCTCCCTGAAAAAACTGCCCATGAACTTAATAATAATACTTGTGTGCTGTGTATATACAAACATTGATTGTTTCATTTCTAAACAACTTATGGTATCAGCATTAATGAAATTATATCTAGCTGAAAATGGACACTCCACCTCTAATATGAGGTCATCATTCACAGTTCTGTCTGGTGATGTGCTAAACATTGGATAATCTCTATGAATAGAGAGTCCACACTCTGTGGTTTTAACTACCTGTTTTACCTCATATTGTTTTACTGCAATGGATGTGTATTGTTGACCATGCCTTAACTATGCACAGTTCAGGTCTCGTGGATCAAGAAGAGACCAGGCAATTACCAATTTGTCTTTCCTACTTGTTACTTTACAGATCATTTTAAAATGTTTTGTTAATATTATTTTTCTCACTCATAATTCTATGTCTTGTTTGTGGTATGAACTTTTGTTAAAATTTGAATTTGCTTAACTTCAGTAATGGTAATGTGGATGATATAGAAAAAATTCAAAGTAAAAATATAAAGAATTATATATTCAATTCAGACTTGGATGTTGTTTTTGTTAACATAGGAAACACAATCCTGTCTATCCCTAGACACTAACAACACAAGTCCTCACTGTAATCTTGAAAATATCAGTGTTAACAAATATACAAATTTCAAAGAGAATTTTTAGAACTTTTTATTTACTTTTTCTTACCACACAGATTTGTCAACCGCATTCAGTTACAAATGATCATGATCTAATATGAAGGTGAGTATTAGCAGGAAGGAACAATTGCATACCTTGCATGTGTATTTTGTCCTGGAAAAACAATTTTCATTCGTAATTTATTACATACAAAACATTTTAAAATAACTTTTTATGAATTTCAGAATTTTCATTTACTTCTATAATTTATAAAATAGTTTTAGGTTAATTTTATAGTTTGAATTCATTTTCACAATGTTATGCCTCATAATTTATATTTTCTAAAATTATATCCTTCTCTATTCCAATTTACTGGTTGTTTTACATCAAAGATAGGATGGGCATTATGATCATAAATCTTTGTTTATTCTCCTGCAGTTAACTTTCTCTTTTTTCTTCTTTTAATTACAATTCATTTTACACTTATTTATGATATGTTCTGTATCTCATTTTTTATGTTAGTATTCAAATGATTTTCACTATAATTTTAGGCTGCACACCTGCATTCATGTCAGGCATTGATATTATTTTACATTTTTGTGTTAATGTAAACAATATTATCCATGTGACCTTCTTCCATAACATATTGTGAGTCTAGGAGTGTAAGAAGTATGTTGTTTTTGAAGAAATTGTTGAAAAGAAACATTTGATAATATAAATATAACCTTGTTCTGGAGTATATGGGTGTTTTTCATCATACAGAATGTCTAAGTTTCTCCAGTCAGCACTTCATAGTATTACCTATCTACTTTTTGCAATGTTCAGTTTATATGTCTTATGCAAATATATCTGTTTAACAGAAACATTTGTATTGAATCAATATTAAATAAAATTACGTACTGAGTACTCAAATGAAAGTATCAAAACATGCAATTTCTTAGGTTGAAGAATATTTCAGATCAGCCTAAAATTATACTCACCTTTCTTTAGAGAGAGCTTTATACTTTTCATTGAATGATTTCTTAAACTGATAAAGATATTCTAGGGTCAAATATGACCCAATGATTAGCATGCTGGACTGTGAATCTTCATTTGTGTGCTGTTACTGCAAAAAAAGTTAGCGGTGGCTGTTGTTTACTAGCTGTATTTTTTTTCTAGTCTATCAGTTCAAAATGAAGAAAGACTATTTCGATAGCACTTTAGTAGCTTTTCATAAATATCTGATAACTAGAAGATATTTGCATTTTATTAATAGGTATAATCATGATCCTTTAATAAATCTTTGTTCACAGTCACATCAGGTAATTCCAAGACACATTTTTCTCTACTTGTTAAACAGTTTACTTGTTTCAATAATAAAATTATAATTGTAAAAACACAACTCAGTCCTATAATGAGGAGCTTTGGACTTACACAAGTATATGCAAAACAAAAAATGTAATAATGCTAGACATGTTCATTAATCACTTATATCAGTGTTTAATTTTTTGAAAAAGAGGTAGTAGAAAGGTACATTGGAGATAAACACAAAATCAGGAGCCTTTTTACCTTACAATACCTTCCATTGGTGCAGCAAGTTAGTGTCTTTCTGTTTTATTCCTCCAGTTTTTGACTTGGTGTCCATTGTGTTATAAATGTGTTGGAGCTAGGTCAAACATCATCAACGATGGACCAACAATCTTGATGAACAATAAGCTGGAGACAGTTTTCATGCACGGTGATACATGATTTTTGATTACAATAATGTTTATTGCAGAAATATCTCTTTCACATTGTGCTGTAGAAACTGCATCTGTACCCACATCAGAAAACATTGCTTTCATTGATTCAGGAATTTCTTTTCTACTTGCATCATTGAAAACATGAAAAGCTTGAATGGCAGAATATTTGTTGAGCTTGAGTCTCTGAAAATGATTTTAATTTTCTTCTTCTCTGTATATAACATCAGTATGATCAGGATACAGCCCTTTGAGTTCTCTAATGAGCTCTTGATATTTTTAACCACAAGTAATCTGGACTTAAGATTATTGGCTAGACTGTGGAAAAAACTGATTATTTGTAACAAGACACTTTTGGTATGACTGATGAAAAACACTAACCACAAAACTTCTTTTTTGTTGCATTTATTGTTATCATTGTGTATTTGCCTAGTTTGCTTCTCATTGCTTCAGACACATGAAACTTGAAGTGTGTTGGTTCTATGTGCATGGTTTCCTGTTTTGTAACTGCAGTTAAAGTTTAAACAACTCTTTTAGAGTATTGTATCTTATTCTCAAAATTGTTATGAAAACTACCATAGAAATTTGTTCCAAAAAACTTCGAAGTGTTGTACATTCCTGTATACCCCTCTCTAGGTTTTTTGGTGCAGATATAAAACGTTTGTGTAGAGCAGCATAGTTGGATCACATAGCTTTAATTGTTTGAAGGTTCAAAGTTATCAGTGGATATCTAGAATTCACTATTTTAAGAACTTCTTGTTCAAGTGATTCTGATGAGGTTCTTAATTCCCTTTGATCTGATCCTGTCTACCAGTATTTTATACTGATTTGTACCAGAAACCTCTCTCACCATGTCACCAACACTAAGTTCAATCCTGTGATTTAAATAATGCTACACAATAATGTTTGGGAACCAATCCAGCAGTAATATTGCCACTTTTTGCTTTCAATTGAACATAACAGCAGCACTATCAAGTCACAGACACAAGACATTCAGAAAGGAAGTTATTGCCCATCCCATGTCAGTTCAGAGTATATATAACAAGCTTCTGCAGTCTGGCTCACAGAGAAAAGAGTTAATAGGATCAGGCATTCCTGGTAGATGAAAACACACATACGTATATAAATATATCTACACACACACACAGTGAGATAGCAATTATTTCTAAAACATGTAGATTCAGCCACAATTTTGGGTTTCTTGTTGATAATTTTGTGTAAAAAGTTAGTTTGCATTTCCTATGCACATAACTCATTTTAAGGTAACATTTTTCCCATGTCCAGTCCATTGCATGCTTGGGTGTCAGCTTCCATTTCAAATTCATAGGATGAATGATTCAGCTTAGCCTCTTACTTGTGAGTATTGGTGACCATATTTACTAAGATTGTTTCAGTAGAAGGTTTTTACTTTCTCGGAAAGTGGATAATTTTGAGAATCTCAATGCAGAGATGTTTATTGTTGCAACTTGGTTGTCCCATTAGATGAAACATTTCATGTCATCTAACTTGTACTGAAATTAATTCCATTTTAATTTTCAATCCCTGTACGCCCTGTGGTTTTATATGTTTTGCAGCTCAACATATTACTTGTATGCATTAATCAAGGATTTTTCCCCATGAATTTAATCTTTTGATGCATATTCTAACAGAATAGAAAAAATTCTCTACCATAGTTTGTGATATCCACTTTACTAGTACTGAAAATATCATCAGATGGAAAGCTTAGTAATTTTCTTGTAATTAATGATGTTGTCTCTTTCATGGGTATATCATCATATTCTTTTTGAGTCTTTTTCACTGATGCTGCAGTCTCTGTGTAACATGGGTATGTTGTTGTTGTTCTTTTGATGTTCTTCAGATTGAACATTGAAAATACTTGTCAGCTTTATTTGTACCATCTCTTATACACCTAATCATATTTGTATTTGTACAAATCACACCTCACAGTTTTTAAACATTGGTAATACAATCACTACAAAGAACAAATGTTTTTTGTGGTCATAAAATTATCTTTCACAGATACCATCTGCTATTTATCAGTTTCATAATTACTAAAAATTATTAAAAGCTCACTAAATGTCTGAAAATTATACATTTATACGACATATTAAGTTGCAGAAACGTAGAATATAAAGCTATATCAAAAAATACAACTGTTTAATCACAAACAATTTTATGTTTGACAAAGATGAAATTTTATTCCTGTTTAGCACCATAAGCAAACTTGAGTATACTATATATTTTTCTTCAAAGAAACATTCGTGTCTTTGATATATCTTGTATACACCTATATTTATTTTAAAAGGGGATTATAGAACTCAAAGTGATAGGTAAGACTCGATGTAATAATTACAATAAACTAATAATTAAAGATTGCTGTGCGAGTGTAAGGAATGTTTCTCGTCTTTTTCTTAGAAATTTTCGCCTTCACCATAACAACACTTGACGGATTAACTTTAACACTGAGAGTATCTTCAGGATTCAAGTGCACTGGAGATCTCCACCAGCGAAAGAGATCCTGAACATCATAGCCCTCACTGTAATTTAGGCCAATTCCACTCATGGTCGTATTGACTTCAACGGCACTACCCATATCTCGACGATTGAAGAAAACAACAGCATATGAATAGTAACTGTCTTTTGTTGGTGTAACAGGCCGAGTCCAGATTTCAATATTCTGTTGCTATAATTAGATAAGTGTAATATTTATAATAATGAGCCTGAGATACAAGTAATACATAAGTTTGAGAAAATAACAAGGATTTAATAGCAGAATAAAACAACAAAACGTCATCTCGAACTAAAGTTACAGCACTTTCTGGCCATTATCACAAATTAAGCTCCTTAAAAATTCACCAACTTTTGATGTTCGTTGTCAAAGGTGAATTTTCAATGTGATTTATGAAGTTTAACTTTTTTCAATCAAGTGAAGATAACATAATGAAATAGAGTAGTGAAGGTTGATAGACTGATTCAAGCTTTTGTCTATCTTGATGTACTGGATGGAGCTCTTGTTTATTTAGTGTAATGGATGAGTTTTGTGTATAGTTTTATAAAGGATGAAGCTGTATCTATCTAGTGTAATGGATGGAATGTGTCCACCTGAGTCATGGATGGATGTCATGTCTTCTGGTGTAATGCATGAGATTTGTGTACAGCTTTATAGTGGATGTAGCTTGAGGTTACTTGGAGTAATAGAATAAGCTGTGTTACTTGCCGGGTAGGATCGAGTTTTTTGTCCACTTGGTGTAATGGATAGAGTTCTTGTGCATTTGATGTATTGAATAAAGTTCTTGTCTAATTGGTGTAATGGATAAAGTTCTCGTCTTATTTGTGTAATGGATGTTGTTCGTGGCTAGGTTACGAGCTTGTAATATACACACTTACGTTATATACAAAGTAATGAAGGTTATAATCTATATTTCATCCTTTGGACGAAAAGTATCTTATTCAGAGGCGTCGCTAGGCGCTGGAACACGGGTCCCATGCCTCGATTCTGTTTGACAGTGCTTCGAACCGTCAGTTGGTGTCTTTATAAATCAGAATAGAAAACCGTGATCGATATTATACTGAAACGCCCAAAATTCCTGCGCCTATGGACCCGAGCCCCGAATCTTTTAAGCACCTAGCGACGTCTCTGATCTTATTGCAATATTCGTAAACTCAAAAGAAAAAAACAGCAATTTTATCTTGTTAACATCCTACAATATACTAGGCAGCTTTTCTTCAACAATTACGTTTCAGAGATTTAGTTTTTCATTAATATTAACTGAATAATACATGCTAAAGCTGCTTTAACTGATTAGAGCTTATAACAATACTAATATATTTTTTTTCTGTTGATATAATTTTATGTTTTCTGTGAACTTTACTTAAGCAATTAAGGAAACAAACAGCCGTAACTTAAATATGTTATATTCTACGTGGATTTCTGTTCATATGTGCACCAAGAACTATTTATTTTTTCTTACATTGTAAATTCTCCTTCCCATAAGGCCAAGTGGATCTTGATTCACACCAATTATGTGCTTGTTCGTCAGAATTATTTTGAATTTTGGTTCAAGAGCTCTTAGGTCATTCGACATCAGAAGGGGAGCTGCAAAAATTGCCCACAGCGCCATCTGGGCCTTCGCTTGGTGAAAACTTAGTCCAAAGTTACCGATGATTAGCTAAAAAATAATAATTAAAATATCGTTTTATTAAAAACTGAACTACGTAATATTTTCATTCACGTAGCAAATTTAATAAATATTTCGATAAAAGGAAATCACTTATGATATTATCAGAAAAATACCACTTGAACGCGTGAACAATTAATTCTATCCCACAACAAATTATCAGATGAATTGATAGAAACTTACTTTTCTAAACAAAACAATTCGGGTTTTTAAATTTATTGGAAATGGTCATTATTTGGTAATCATGTAGTGGTATTCAACAGGCAGCCAAATGTTCCCATAAAACTCGCAGATTCAGGAAACGTTTTGTAGACAAAAGCAAACAATTGCGACTTTTACTGGCTCTTGGGGTGAAGAAGAAACTTTCTAGATATTTCCACATGGGATGAAGAAAACAATGATAATTTACATCGCAATTTAAAGTCAGACAAGGATCCAAGTTTGCTATCCCACCATCCATGGATTATCTACGTAACCGATTATTCTGTACGACATTTAGTGGAGAGAATCTATAACTCATACTAATTTTTACAAGTATTTTTGTCACCCTTTCAGGTGGACTTTTTCTCCACTACTCCTAGGAGTGGACACAAACACAGGGCAAAACTGTGAGATAGCTGCTGCCGTATTTAACCTTTTCCTATATATTAATAAAGTTCTCTTGGCAATAACTTGTCGACTATTAATTTACCAATAACAAGTATTATTAACCTTACTAACTTATAGTTTCAAAAATATCTGGTGATAACATTTCTGGCTACTAAATTACCAAATAAAAAGTATCATTAACCATTATGAAAACTTAGTTACTACAGATAAGTGGCAGTAACATTTATGGCTATTAAGTTGCTATATAAAAATTATCATTAACCATTTTGACAAATTAATTACTACAGAACCTGTAACAGAGACTTTTTTGGTTACCCAATCACCACAGAACAAGTCTCGCTAACCTTTGGGTGTTCAGTCACTACTACACTGATATGAATAATTCAGATACGTCTCTATTGCTTCAATTTACATAGGATGTTGGCAGTTCTTATTAATGATTGGTTACAATGAATCAACACATGCTTTATCAGGGGACTTTTACGATCTTCTCATAATGGGTTGGGTACATCCCTAAATTATTATTGGTTACATCTTACTGTCAATTTCTGCAAGACAGACTCAAAATCACTTTGACCTTCAACTTAGTCTACTGTTACAATAATCAAATCGTTTGGCTCTTGGATGACACCTGTGATGGATTTATTATCATATATTTATTTTAGTTTGTTTAGATTAAGTTTATATTTAGAAATATGCATAGCTTATAGTGTTAAATATGTATTGCGAAATTCCCGCCTATTCTCTAAAGTTGTAGAAGATTCTCGAGTGTAAGAATCAACAATATACGTGTGTACGTAAACGATAGTTTTAGCGCCAGTATTGTTACGCAAAGCTGAAAATTCGAGAAAGCCTCCACACGCCTATAAATATAACTAACACGACGCACCAAAAAAAAAAAGAGCATCTATTATTAGTTTGCTATAGTCAGTGTGCTATAAACTTCGGAAGCTATAACTGTAATTGTTATAACGCTTATCAATCGTAAAACTTCAGATATTTGATCAGGAGCATTTACAAAGTTCGAACTTTACAAATCATTTAACTTCAGTGGATCCTCATTGGACATTAGTATTTTTACGAAAACATTACCTAAAGTCACCGGTGGAAAACTCGGCGTGTGTGGTTGGTGAACAACGAAGGACAAAACTAGCTAGCTCTCCGTTAGGCGACTTGTACCTACATCAACTCGTAATTAACTCGCTCATCGTGAACCCTCGATAAGATATTCAGGAAGTTCCGGACTAGAAAGAAGACTTTATATTGCTTGTAAGTTTGTAATTTATTTATATAAATC
>NW_013666372.1:55639-56572 GCF_000517525.1 Limulus polyphemus | reverse complement strand
TACATTCTACATTTAACTGCAAAATATAAACCAATTCAAGCAATGTTAATAAACAAAAAAAGTCTGATTTCAGTATGGGAGTAATCGACCAATCTAGGAATATAACACAAAAATGGAGTTCACTGAGTAGAGCCAAATCTGACAGGAAATGTATTTCAACACTATAGTTCCAAAA
Source organism: Limulus polyphemus (assembly GCF_000517525.1). Taxonomy (NCBI): domain Eukaryota; kingdom Metazoa; phylum Arthropoda; class Merostomata; order Xiphosura; family Limulidae; genus Limulus; species Limulus polyphemus. The sequence goes on along the minus strand of NW_013666372.1, from coordinate 56,397 downwards.
GTACTGAATGCTTATAAAGGACTATGAATCTTATATCAACATTCAAATAAAATAAATATACATCCAGAAAGTGGTTTAACATTGTTGGAACAATGCTTACCAATAATGTTAAGTTTTTGTGTGTACACGCTCCTTGTTAGAACGATATGTTAAATCATTTCTATTAATTACTGGATTAATTTGTACTGCTGATCTAAATAGATGGCTTGTTTTAATCAGAAATTACTGATAGTTTATAAACTGTTTGGAAAAATGTTTTTGAAACATTTATGTTTTGACTAACTGTATATATTCCTGTTTTACTAATGATATATCGAAAGTGGCAACATTTAGAACTTCTTATATTAGGCCTGGGTATTTCAATTGAAATCTCTCAATGTAATATAAAAAATATATAAACTAAATTTACTACAAGGACAGACATATAATGGCTCTGCAAACATAACTATTTTAATGTTGTTGATCCTTTGGTCACATAAATTAGTAGACAAGAAACCTTTATACTTCATGCATCGTGGTAACAAATAATCCAAAAAATAATTAAAACACATGGTATATAGAAAGCATTACAACGTTGAATGCCACCTTAAGTACGTGGTTTCAAGATGAGACGAAGCGTACTTTTCACCAGGGCGTTTGTTTGTAATTAAGCACAAAGCTACACAATGGGCTATCTGTGCTCTGCACCACGGGTATCAAAACAAATTCTAGCGTTAATAATGGCTGGAGACGGCTTAAATGGGTAATGAAGAAAAACT
>NW_013666372.1:50958-54733 GCF_000517525.1 Limulus polyphemus | reverse complement strand
AACTGTTATTGTAAATTGTATTGTTGTTTGTAAATTAAATATATTTGTGTTAAAAAAAAAGAAAACCGTAGTGTATCAATCTTGTTGGCAAATATCATAAACTAGACTAAATATTGGCTTTTACTTAACTGCTAAATCCAAAGTATAATTTAACTACTAAATGTAAAGTATCATTTAACTAAATTTCAGGCTATTTGAAATTCTAATACGTAACATACCCCAGTGACTCAGCGGTAAATATGAGTGTTTACAACGCTAAAAATCGGTTTTCGATACTTGTGGTGGATAGAGTACTTATAGCCCATTATTGAGCTGCGTGCTTAACAACACAACAATACTTAGATGACATTAAACCATTTTATAATGTCTATCTCAAATTTGTTGATGGATAAGCAATGTTAGTGTTTGTAAAATACGCTGTTTAGATAGCATTCTCACTGACTATATCAAACCTTACTTGTCTTTACAATGATCACTAAATAATTCTAAAAACGCATTTTTTAGACATTCCTAATGTATGCAGCGAATTTTTCTTGCGTCTAAAATGTTAATTAAAATCCTCAAAAATTACAAAAAACATTACTTAGATATATTCACCGAGTGGAGTGAGATTTGTTTGTTTTTACAATGTTCATCAACCAATTCCAAATAAAGTTGTTTATAAAATTCCACTGAATGCAACAAAACTTTCTTGTTTCTAAAATGTCAATTAAGTAATTCTAAGGTTTCGTTACACTCAGTACGAATGTCTAAACAATGTTTCGTAGAATTATTTGATTGATATTAAAGATACAACAATTGATTGTACTCAGTAGTAATGTCTAAACAATGTTTCGTAAGTTAAAGGACACGGTAGCGGCAAGGAGGTTCCGTTCAACCCACTGAAAATGTCTAAACAATGTTTCTTAGATTCGATTTGAGTTTACTTACTGATTGTAAACATTTTTTATTACAAGTTACATCTTTTACAGTAAGGAAAAATATTATTTTAAAATGGCACGATGTTTCAATCATTGGTGGATCACTCTGAAGTGTTTGAGTATAATCGCACCAGTGATCGAAATGTTGTACCGTTTTAAAAATATTTTTTCTTATTGTAAAAGCTGTAATAATAACAAATATTTTGGGCGTATGTAAACAGTTATTTCTAAAAAATGAACGAAGGATATGTTTATTACTAAGTTGTTTCTTTGCACTCATTAACTATGGTAAGAAAAACTGTTCTATAGTTGATATAAATAAAGGTAGAGACATGAAGATTTGGTTGCATCGAGTGGATATGTGTAAATAAATATTCTTACAATGGTTTTATAGACATGGTGATAAATTGGAGGTTTCAATGAGAAAGTCTAAATAGCGTTTCTTAGAACTGTTTGATTGACATTGTACACATAAGATTTGATTTCACTCTGTAGGAATGCCTAAAGAATTGCTAATGGACACAGGTGGCCCGGCATGGCCAGGTGGATAAGACGCTCGACTCGCAATCTAAGGGTCGCAGGTTCGAATCCCCGTCCCACCAAACATGCTCGCCCTTTCAGCCGTGGGGGCGTTATAATGTGACGGTCAATCCCACTATTCGTTGGTAAAAGAGTAGCCCAAGAGTTGGCGGTGGGTGGTGATGACTAGCTGCCTTCCCTCTAGTCTTACACTGCTAAATTAGGGACGGCTAGCGCAGATAGCCCTCGTGTAGCTTTGCGCGAAATTCAAAACAAACAAACAAACATACGCCCATTGACTGAGATCAAACCACCAAGTGTCCGCCATGTTTCTCAAACAATTCAAGAACGCTATTTGCCATTTCTGCTAAATACAACGAAAATCTGTTCGACATATACAATTCAAAAAAAAGTATTTAACATGTTGTGTACTACCAAGCTTTCTAATCTTGTGTATGCTCATAAAACAATTCTGAAAACGACTTTTTATCTACAAATCTTTAACATGTCCTTCGAGCAATTCTAAAAAATGATGTTTGCACATTTTCTCTAAGTGCAACAAAACTTCTTAGTCTTCTAATGGTTTTTTCCCTTTACACATTAAATCACTGAAACATGAACATCGCGTGTAAAATAACATGTGCAGTTTTATAATTACTTCTAATTACTCTTCCCATGAAAAATTATTATGTTGGTACACGAAACTTAAATATATCTTCTAGTATAAAACGACTAATTTCATACCATGTCTGGATCATTCCACTTCCCTGGACCAGCTGCTGCTATCAGGTCGTCCTGGTTTGCTGCATAGTAATCAATGATCGAGAGCACACTCTTCCATGAATCAGCAATGTCATCAAAGTTTCGCCAGAGGTTACAGTTTTCACCAATTAGCTTGTAATTTGGCTAAAACGTACAAAAAAGCGTCGCCGTGAACTTAACAAATTCCATAAACTGTTTATAAACACTTCTAACAGTCGGTTTAGTGACTATAGAAGGAAGTTCTTTATTAAACAAAAAAGTTAAAATATAAATGAATGTAATGAATATCACCCTACACATCATTCGAGAACAGAAAAGTGCTGGAAAGACGTAGTTTGTATTATTACATCATGCACCTATTCCATGCAACAATTCTCTATGAGACTTTACAAATCAAGATAGATATCCAGTGTCCACCTGTTTACTTCTTCAACGCAACCCCCAGTGGCACAGCGGTATGTCTGCGGACTTACAATGCTAGAATCCGGGTTTCGATACCCGTGGTGGGTAGAGCACAGATAGCCCATTGTGTAGCTTTGTGCTTAATTACATACAAACAAGCAAACAATCTTCAACGCCTCCTAATGGTATCCTGAAGAATACTGATGAATCACCAAATAAATACAAATATTATTTGATTTAACCATATCTGTTTTCAGCACGTCTTAATAAGAATTTGAAGAAAGTAAGAAGAATATTGATAAATCAGTACAGTTTTTTTTTGTTTATTTGTAGTTCAGCACAAAGCTACATAATGGGCCATCTGTGCTGTGCCAACCAAGAATATCGAAACCCGATTTTTAGCGTTATAAGCTTTCAGACTTAACGCTGAGCCAGTGGGGACACATAATTAGAGAAATACAAAAGTTGAGTAACTTGTCGAATTTCTATTTTTAATGTGCATGTGAAGGAATAATTACACGAGTTGAACGAAACGAAGGTGAAATGAGCAACAACTGCCTGGTTCAGGTAGAGGTAGTTTTGTAGGACTAAAGATCTACAAAGGTAGCACAAGTACGTTAGACAATGAGTCTAATTAACACTGTGTTTTCTACAATGGCGAAGTTCTATGGTTCTATCAGGCTGGTACAGTCTTGAAGTTATTCAATTCTTGTACCAAAGTGTCTTTCAGTCTCTCCAGTGTAGGTTTGTTTACAGGAACATGGTATTTCATAAAAAATGACTTATGTTTATATTGCTCTTTGTTTAGTTTTGACAAAGATGGATATGAGGTTTTGTAAGACTTCGGGTGATTATCAAAATTAAACTTCTTGGTAACTCGTCTGATATTTTCACTTAAGCTTTGCATACAAGAGAGGTAAGTTATGGTAGATTTATTTCCTTTGTTTCTTTTGTAAAATATGGTGTTCTGTTTGTTTTCAAATCTTTGGGGATGTAACATTTTTTCATTCGTCATACATTGCCTAGGTGGAAGAAAATGTTTCAAATGTTGGTCATTTTATATTAAGAATATATAAACAAATTTATTTGGGCTATCTGCTGTGTTCACCAAAGGGGAATCCAAGCCCGTATTTTAGCATTGTAAATCCATATACCTACCGCTATCCCATTGG
>NW_013666372.1:48514-50247 GCF_000517525.1 Limulus polyphemus | reverse complement strand
TTATTATTGCTGATCCAATATATGAGTGGGTTAATTGCCTTATTCCCAATTGGTATTTCACTAGAAGTTGATGTATAATTATCCTCGTAGCAGGCGAATTTCTATTAACAGATTGACAATAAATGTCCTTGAAAAGCCAGCCAATGAAATGACATTTAATAGTGACACTCCAAATGGAAACCTCTGAAACTAATATGATATGATTAGACACGTTCATTTACAGGATTCAAGAAATTACTTGACAGGTTATATGATTATTCTGTTTTGTATGTGTAAATAAATGTCGTGTTATACATATATATTTTTCCAGAAATCAAGGTGAGGAGAGGTCGTAATTAATTAGATAGTATACAATGATCTGATGATTAACGTGGGTTTAATTTGTAAAATTTGTAGTATGTGTTGTCAGTTACATTTATGCATGGAATTACAACAAAAATTATATGAAAATAATGAGATATAAGATTATTTTAATCTAATAAAATCTTATCGTTGTCATGCCGATGAATGGACATATTTAATGACAAATAAATCCTCACCGAATGTGCAAAAAAATGGAGAATTTCAAAGCACCAGTAAAAAGAAATTATACACATCTTTTTTCTGCAACTTTGAGTGTCAAAAGAACTATAGTGTTAGATATGTTATATTTTGATGTTATAAGTGTAAGCGAAAGGTTAGAAATTTCCTATAAGCCTGTCAATACAGAAATAGATTATACATATAATGGTCTTCCATTGCTGGAGTCCTTTAGGAGGAATTAGAAAACTGAAATGTATTTAGAAAATTTAAAGACGCGAGTTAAAAAGTCGAATAAGCTATTTCATGTTATTTATAAAATTAGTTTTACCTTTCGAACGCAGTTCTAATGGCACTTTAACTAATTATTTCATTATGAGAATGTTGAGCTTTAACGAAATATCTATTTATATAAACTGAAAAAACTTTATTTCATGATTTAATTCATTTCTAAAGAGCACTTTCATCTCAAAACTGCTAAAGCAACATCCTTCGGAATGCAGAAATTATACGGAAAAAGATATTCTAAAGGTTTCTCAGAAGCTCTTGTCTTTTACATTTTGTGAAAAATATAAAGTCGAAATGAATTCAGATATTGATTTTCTGTTCATAATTTTCGTTATAAAAAATTCACCCTTTGTTCTACAGTACAGGCATATCAAAGAGTTGCGAAAACAGTCTGTCTGATTCGAACTCTGTTTTACTGCATTTTTTATTCATGTCGTTTTTTTTTCTCAAGTGTCCATTTCTGTATTGATAGTAAAATTTACTATTTACATTCAAAACTAGACCATTTGAGTTGAAGATGTTTTCTCAATTGTAATTACATTTATACTCATAGTGGTATTATACAACCATCAAACAACTTTCAAGTTGATTTTATAATTAATCTTCGCACATCTGTTACTTCCTCATATTTGTTACTTTGATTAAAGTTATATTAAAGTTATCAAATTTCATTAGCTTCTATTCTAATTTTTAAAATGGAGAATATATTTTTCAAATAAATTTTATGGAGAATTACGACGATATTCTAAGAAGGAAGTTGTATTCGTACCTTCATTCCCTCAGCTCGTTGGTAATCTGGCCAGCTGCACGAGAACACGATAGACCTTCCAGAAGAGTTCAGTGCCTTGGTCATTTGAGGGTAGACTAATGTGGAAAAAATTATTTGTAATATATCAGATTAATTTCTCTCTCTCTTTATATATATA
>NW_013666372.1:46514-47766 GCF_000517525.1 Limulus polyphemus | reverse complement strand
AGTTGAAAGTCATGTCCCTAGAAAGGGAGGAGGAAGGGGTACTAGAACTATATAGGTGGGTTTATAGTTAGTAGCATTATTAAATGAAATATTTCGAATTATTACTGCTTATACTATATTGAATAGTTCTTAATATCTTGCAGTGATAAAGTGTCAATATTACTACTAGTACCAGAAATATACAGTAAGGTTGTATATTTCGTAATTTAATATCATGGAGTAACTGTACTAGGGAGAAGGTGTGATGATGTTCTTTGATGGAAATCAAGGGTGGTATCTGATTTATATTTCTATTTTTATGTTTTTTTTAGGGAGATAACTATCATACCCACAACCCGGCTATAGACGGTGAGTGATAGTGGGATCTGGGACGTTGTGGGTTCTAGCACTAAGTTCCTAATCCACCCCCTTTTTTTCGGTTACGGGCTGGTTAGCTCTGCATCTGTTGTTTTGATTATGTCTGATAGACGGAATATCCCCAATGCTTTTGGGAGCTATAACCAACAGACATTTTCATTTAAAATGACACCTTTTGTACTTTTGTATTGTTTGTTTGTTTTGAATTTCGCGCAAAGCTACACGAGGGCTACTAGAGGGAAGGCAGCTAGTCATCACCACCCACCGCCAACGCTTGGGCTACTCTTTTACCGACGTATAGTGGGATTGACCGTCACATTATAACGCCCCCACGGCTGAAAGGGCGAGCATGTTTGGTGTGACGGAGAATCGAACCCGCGACCCGCAGATTGCGAGTCGAACACCCTAACCACCTGGCCTGTACTTTTGTACAAACGGTATAATTTTACATTGTTATATTAGAACTTTGTTGGCGCGTACATCTACATGTACAATAAATAACTTTTAGATTATATTATACCTGTATATATATATATTTACATACACACACATTTATGTGTGCGTATCAATTACTAGAATACTTCCATCTATCTGTCTGTATATCAGTTTTCTGCTTATTTATTTAACTTACAGTTATCCACGTTCTTGGGATCAACGTAGCAACCATTAGACTAAAATTTAAAAATGAAATTGTAATTTATCAGATTAATTATTTTTTTCTCTCTCTCTGTATAACCCGTGACCCTTTAGCTCACCCACTATTCAGAGGTTATGATGAATTCAAGCTAATTTCAATATTGCACCGAAACGAAGGTTTATTCTGAGATAATTTAATCAAATATTTCAATCCATTCATGTTATTCGTAATTCAAGAAAACATATTTGATTGTTGATC
>NW_013666372.1:44612-45697 GCF_000517525.1 Limulus polyphemus | reverse complement strand
GTTACGGAATAAGTTAATTAAAAAACGGAAACGTAACAATATATCTATATGCTTGTGTGTGTGTGTGTGTATTTATCAATTACGTAAGTCATCATACACTAACACATTTCCGTCTATCTAACTGTATATCGGTTTTTCTGTCTATCTATTTATAACTTACTGTTATCCATATCCTTAGGATCAGCGTAACAACCATCTAGTTTCAACATATCAACATTCCAATCAGCAAACGTTTGAGCATCGATCTCGAAATGGTCAGCGCTTCCTGGATAGCCTGCACAAGTTTTACTACCACAGTCCTGGTAAATACCTAATTTCAAACCTTTAGAATGAACCTGTAAAAATAATTGGAATCTCAAGCACTTCAATTGGTTTTATGTTAGAAAATATTTTATAAATATATTTAACAGGACGACTTTTAAAGGTGTATTTGAGGTAAAGTTACTAAGGCTATCTGCCGCCGTCCCTTATTTTGAACTACTGATACGATGAAAGAAAATCAGCCAGCAACTGCATTCTATCACTCAACATTCACAACTTAACGTGAGCGGAATATTTTGAGGCATCGCACAGATTTGAACACGAATCGCTATCTTCGAAGCCCAGAGCTTTATTAGAGAGTACCCCCCCCCCCTACACAGCAAAAAGTATTGTTACGTCTCTGGTCGTTTGTTAATTACTCGTAAAAAATACAGGTTCTTTCTTAAATAAAACTAGTTTATTTTTCCCTGGATACAACTTTGCAATACACTTAATTTCCACAGTCACTTTAAACACACGCTATAATTCACAATGATTCACGAACTTACTTATGGTCACTACCGCGCTTGACTCAATTGTCCATCTCTATCTCTGCCTGTCTGCAATTCAATTCCGATTAATTTGTCTCACGTTATCCGGCGCACTTATATACATACTGGATTATTCGTGATATTTCCCGATCATTCGAGAATAGCATGACGTGTTACCAGAGTCACGTGACTACCGCTGTCGTAACAATACAAACAACTATACAATTTGCAATAACAGTTATGACACACAATGATGACACACAATGATTTACATACAAAAATTTTACAAACTTA
>NW_013666372.1:35287-43652 GCF_000517525.1 Limulus polyphemus | reverse complement strand
GTTCATGGAGATGTCTCAGTTCATGATGACTGTTCGATATACAGTTCATGTTGTTGATAGAGATGTCTCACAGTTCATGATCACTGTTCACAATAGTTCCTCGTCTGCTAAAACCAAGGGCTGAAATTTGTTGCTCAGTAAAATAGGCTTATTACAATTAAATTCACTACTTTTAGTCCTAATAGTACTCTTTCTAGCTTCCTGAGGGTCATTGTTAGCTGATGTATTCCTTATATGTAAAAACTTACTCCTTTTGAAATCCTGCTGCCATTTCCCACAGTCTACACTTTTCTTTATCTATTACCTCTACATTAATTATGATAGCCTCCAACTTCTCCAACCTACAAACTCTATATAAAAATTGCACATCTTCATTACTAGCTTCCTTAAAAGTACATGCCAGTCCCGAAATCCTAATTGGTCTAAATTATAGATAAAAACACTGATTGGCTTCTGCCCTGGTATTACTCCTGCTACTGCCATTGTCGTTCCTGTTTATAATCAAGCTACTCTCCTGTAGCTACCATTGCTACTGATATTTTATCCTTCACATACTATAGCTCCTGCAACCGACTTGGCGAATATGTGTCTATGAATCCGAACAGAAACCATCACATCAAAGACAAATGATGAGTGTACATGCTACTTCTTTTGAACACATTGTCGCGAAAGGGAACTACGAAATTCAGTACTATCCAAACATTTTTATATATCACTCTATCGATTTCTCATCAGACAAACAATCTCTTCAGGAGGCCATAGGAATGGCGACAAAGTAGCTTTACCTCACACTTTTAAACTCCACACTTTAGCTAACTCATCTTTTATTTGATATGCTGGTTGGAACTAGCCTCTTCTTTTTCTTGCTCTTTCTTAAACTTTTTTCTGAATGCCGTCAGTGCGTCAACAAGCTTCATCGTCACTCTAGAATGGAGCAGCTTCTGTAAAAACACAACACTAGATGAAGTGAATATGGGAAAATCAGGACTACATTAGCTATATCTTTCAGTTACATGATCTCATTGCAGAATTCACTCTTGCTAGGTAGGTCATATCTCCATGAATATTTTTATCACAAAATATTCCAGCATTTGACTTCCACCATTCTTCCGAGACTAGTTGTGTTGACCACGTTCAAGCAATTGCTTGATGACCTCTCTAAACTCAGTGATATTCTTTCGACCATACATTTTTTCTTTCCTAAGTCTTTCAGCTCAGCCATTTGGGAATGAAACTGTTGGTGTGTAATAATATGGAATAGCGTCATATACGTCTTTTGCATATTTTCTATCTTAATAACCCTAAGCTCATCAGACTGGCGCAAGGAAGGAGTTCTTTTGAATGCATGGAAACTAATATTTCTCACTGTTCTTCATTACCTGGTGGCTTCACCTGTGCTTTTCACCGGCGTCGCAGACTCAGTTGAGTTTGTGAAGTGATTGTGACACTCGTCAAAATACCCCACGATGAATGTGCATTGACGCATTCATTGATCAGGATCATCTTCCTCATCAACTGAATCCTCCCCTTCGGATACAGTCATCGTCATCAAGATCTGATACTGGGGTCACACTTTTAAACCGGAAAGCTTTGTTTGGGAATCAACCAACCAAAAAATATCTCCCGGGCTTGCAGACTGAGTGTTAAACTGAATTGCAGATGTCTCGACTTGCAGACTGGGCGTTAAACTGAGTTGCAAATGATAATCACAAAATGCTTTAGAAAAATGAATAAAAAAAATGAAAACACTTACATAATCGGCTAGGGCCTTAATACCGCTGGGAAAACGTTTCGGATCAGCAACCAACTGACCATTGGGGTCTCTACTCTTATCCGACCAACAGTCATCAATGTTAACGTATTCGTATCCTAGCTCTTTAAACCCGTCATGTGCTAATCGGTCCGCCATGTCTTTGTACAGTCGTTCACTGCAACAGATACACATAATGAACTATATTGTTATCAGAATACTGATGGTTTTAAAATTTTCGAACCCTTATTGAATGAATTGAATCTCAGAATAGCAAGATCTATTATTTTTTGGTAAACTCAAACATGCAACTTCGTTTCAATATTTTGTACTGTTTTACAGTAAATTTAAATAAAAAAGAAAAAGTAACGCTGTTTGGATTTTAATTATACGATAAATAATAATAATTTTTGCTGACGATGACTAAATATACTAATGATAGTATATACAGTACAATGTAACTTTTTGGGTAATAACTCTTACTTATAACTCTGTATCTAGGATTACAATAATAGTATTATTTACAACACTCATAACTACTGCTATAATAATGTTAATATAGGTACTGGCAAAATATCTAATAAACTATATATATATATATATCGTACAGTAACTGTATTCTTCTTATCCCTCACGGCTCTGTTCTCAATTCTTGTTTTTTTATAGAAATGATTAATAACAGGAAATGTGTGTGATTTATTAATTATGTTCTAAAACAAACAACTTTAACAATTTGTTTTTCAGATTGAAATACTTTTAAAGGATTTCTTCGTTGTAAATATATATGTGTGTGCGTGTGTATACTTAATTTAAATGATGTAATAAATGTGTTTTTAACAACTTATAGCTAGATGTTAAAAACTCATTTTTTTAACTAGATAGATGTATAAAAATATTCTACCTGATGCAGTTTTGTGGATCGTGATCACAATCGACGTTACACAAAAATCGTTCCCATGACAACCACCCCATGGGAGGGGTTCCAGCCAGTCCATTGTTTAATGAATAAGCTGTTGCCAGAAAGGCCAGAACGACGAAACAAGGTGCCAGCTTCATCTTTTATACTGTTTGTTTAAAGAAACAAGTGCAGAACGTAAAGTTAAAAAAACAACAAAAAGTTGAAAACGAAAAATAAACAATTTACTTACTTTGATTCAGTAGTTGCCCTACAGGTGAATGGACGACAGTTAATTTGTTTCCATACAAATTATCAAAAAATGCTGGGATGTGTGTATATATATATATAGATATAGATACATGAATGTTGGAACCTTTCAATACAGACAAACACTAATCGATTTATCATAGTCTTATCCATTTCTAAGTTTTTAATACATATATATTTTGTAGTTAGAACTTATTTTACTGTTCGAGTATGTATTTCTAATTGCCCTGTTACTCAATGCACTAACATAAAAACCCTATCTTGAATGTCCATGATGGCAAGAAAGTCAAAGATTTTTTTAATGCCGTCTTTTCATTAGTTTTATATGCCGCTTACATATTGAAAAAAATAATCAAACAGTTAGTTGGACTTGTCGTTATGAATGGACAACTTCTTATTGAATACCTGAAAGGCTAATTAGTACATGCATTCTATTCTAAGAAATAAAAACGTGAGCTTTTGGTGGTGTTTCCACTTTGAATTGTTGCTGTAAAACATTATATTTTCTTATCTGAATAGAGTAAAGTATTCTAACTGTTCAGTAACATGTAAAACACACACATACACACAGTGAACCAATTTAGTTTACTGTTATTTATTTTGATAAGATTTTTATTCAATGTATTCGGATGAAAACACAAGTCATTTATGCTCGAAAAGTACTAAACTCTAACAGAAATAATGTATCTGTGAAGTACAATAACTTTTAATGGCATGAATCGGGCGTTCCCTAGTAGTTAGCGTGCCGGATTGTGAATCCAAAGGCCCATAATTCACGTACCGTTGTCGCAAAATCGCAGCCAAATCCGATTGTTCGGGAAGAGTAACCCAAGAGTTGATGGTTGGTGCTGTTGATTAACTGCCTTCTCTCTAGTCTATCAGTTCAAAATTAAAGACACATAGGGCAGATATTGCTGGTGTAACTTTGCACGAATATTCTAAACAAGCATATTTAAATAGTTAATTTGCAGGAAACTATCTCCAATAATCTTCCAAATGAAACGACCTTCAGTATCTAGTGTTGGCCGTTTTTAAAATACAAAGCTTTTCGTTTGTTTTATATGTAACAACCTCTGTACAAACCAACGAAAAAGATAGGACACATTTTTTTGAAAACAGAACAGGCCAAGTGGCATTTCTTGTTTAAGATAAATTACAGATTCACGCTGGTGAACTATTTATAATATGCCAAGTTATTTCTAGATGTTGAACAAAATTACTAAATTAAATACATCAAAAACGTAATCTCTAGTCGTTTGTTAATTAACTACTTACCAAGAGTTTTCTGTCGTTGATATGAACCTAAACGACAACTAAAGCGTCTTGAACTGTTAAGCATAATATTTATGATAAACATTCCCGGTACAAAGTTCAATACATAGAACACGTTTGTCTGAAAGATACTTGAGAGTTTATTTGTACGAAGAGATAGGATCTAGGGCTAAGTTATCCAATAAGTATATTGCTGTGTTAATAGTTAAAAACACCCCTTGACCTTGAATCTGACCTTAATGATAACATAAACAATAAGTAAAGCAGAGATGTTGCTTGTTTCCATACGCCATATTTTAAACTATAGAACTAAAAGAATTATCGCTAATCAATAGAAAAAAATGAGCTGAAAATACAAGTAATAGCATCTGCGTAGTATCAGACTTATTATTTTTGTACAAAAAATATTGAAACAATTTATATCGTAAGCAAAGGTAAACATAGGAATATAGTCTACAAAACAAAGTAACTTATGTGTAGTCTTTGCAAGGTAAACATGTATGTTTTGCCTTCATACTAGACGCATTGTACTTTATTATGGTCAAATAGAAAAAAATCATTAGCTTCCTCTGTTTCAGTATTTGAGTTGTCTATAAATGTCTGTGTGAAGATTACAGAGAGGCCTCATGGCTTGGGTTGAAGCCTGGTGCAGCTGGACTCCTCTACTATAAGCTGGTGTCTTGATTGTGATTAGTAGGCAAGCATACGTATTCAGCAGTAGCAGTTCCTCAATTAGTTTTACTACTATAACAAATATTGTTCCCGAAATGCCAATAACAGTTCCCCGGTTCGTGTTGTTACTACAACAAATATTGTTCCTGAAATGTCAATAACAGTTCTTCGGTTCGTGTTGTTACTACAACAGATATTGTTCCTGAAATGCCAATAACAGTTCCCCGGTTAGTGTTGTTACTACAACAAATATTGTTCCTGAAATGCCAATAACAGTTCCCCGGTTAGTGTTGTTACTACAACAAATATTGTTCCTGAAATGCCAATAACAGTTACCCGGTTAGTGCTGTTACTTCAACTAATATTGTTCCCGAAATGCCAATAACAGTTCGCCGGTTAGTGTTGTTACTACAGCTAATATTGTTCCCGAAATGCCAATAACAGTTCCCCGGTTAGTGCTGTTACTACAACTAATATTGTTCCCGAAATGCCAATAACAGTTCCCCGGTTAGCGTTGTCACTACAACAAATATTGTTCCGGAAATGCCAATAACAGTTTCCCGGTTAGTGTTGTTATTACAACTAATATTGTTCCTGAAGTGCCAATAACAGTTCCGCAGTTAGTGTTATTACTACAACAAATATTGTTCCTGAAATGCTAATGGCAGTAGCAGCTCCTCAGTTAGTGTTGCAACTATATCAAATATTATTTCTGCAGTGCGAATAGCATCTCCTCAGTCAGCGTTGCTACTGTATAAAATATTATTCCTGTAGTGCCAATAGCAGCTCCTCAGTTAGTGTTGTAACTATATCAAATAATATTTCTTCAGTGCGAATAGCATCTCCTAAGTCAGGGTTGCTACTGTATCAAATATTATTACTGTAGTGCCAATATTGAGTCCTCAGTTAATGTTGCTACTGTAGCAAATAGATGAGTAGTACTTAATACTAAATACCTTTGGTGGGTTTAAAAAATAGCAAAAACAAACGTAAACTTTAATTTCTAAAATTATTCCTGTGACAATGAGGAAGTTTTTCTCCCCTAGGATAAATAGTTTGTTTGTAGGTGAGCACAAAGCTACACCTGTACTATACTCGCCATGGGTACCGAAATCCGAATTTTAGCGTTGTAAGTCAGATGACTTACCGCAAAGTCACTAGGGGGCAGGACAACTGTTTTTTTTTTTTTCTTTTTTAGATGTCTGTGCTTTCTTTATAATCGCCTAGTGCTTTAAATTACCAGTCTTCGTGTGATGAAAAAGAGGACAAGACTAATAACGATATTTTAAATTTATCTCTAAACAATTGGGGCACTTACTGAGCGACGTTTTTGTTAATAAATAATTCTAGTTCAATGTAGTTTAATCGCCAGGGTTCTTTTTTACCTCTATTTAAACTTAGCAGGAAAAAATCTTAAATATTAAACGTTGTGTTTATATTGGCTTGCACATTTTTTTTTAAATACAGTACACTCTACAGTCCTGTAGCTAACTTGTGGTAAATAAAAAGCAAGGACCTGTGAGGTTCATGTAAAAGTAATTTCAAAGGTAGCATTTTGTCTGTATTCGGAGGAAACAAAAATGTTTTCGTTTTCCAAATATAAAACACTACCTGGAAAGCTTTTTTGTCTTTGTTTTACTATTGTTTTTTTTTCTGTTTTCCAGTATATGTTAGTTAATGTAAGTATATTTATTTGCGCAATGTTAAACTATGCATACTCCATATACAGCCTTGCAAGTTCTACTGCTGTGAGAGTGTAGTAGAGGTACGAACTGTATGCTTTCCACCCGTGTAGTTAAACAGTTATTTTTCGTAGTATCCTGATTGGACGCAGAGAGGCGCTATAATGAGTTACTAACTTATGCTTTATTTATGAGGAGGGTTAGGGGCAGTGTTTGGAAGGATAGAATTTTCACAGATTTTCATAACATTAATACAAGTTTTAACGCCGTTAAGATAGATTTTAGTTCCCCTGTTTTTGCTGTTGTGAATCAGTGTGTATCCAGCAGAAACCTTCAGTTTCTGACATATTTTCTTTATATTTTCACCTTGAGTTGAAAGTCTGATCGACTATAATTATAAAACTCGTGCTCATTTTAAACTTAAAGCGAGCAAGGTTTAGCTTAAGCCTTAAAACTTAAACTTTTAAGTGTTGTAGTAACGTTTGTTCAAGTTAAACATGAACGGCTTTATTATTTTATAGATTTTGTTTACGTTAGGTATGAACGGTTTTAGTATTTTTGTACCGTTTGTTCGCGTTAACTGGAACGGTTTTACTTTTAGTATTTTCGTAGTATTTGTTCACGTTACATGTAAATGGCTTTAGTATTTCTTACTATAAATATAAGGGACGTAGCGTGTATGTCAGTATCTATGTATGTAACCAAAACTCTTTTGCCATCTACTGAATGGTACCACAAACAAAAATCCATAAAACAATTTCACATTTTGGGTATTCAAGATTCAGACAATTAAAAAAAATAACTATGGTATGTTAAACAACCATTTCTTTATAATAGAACACAATTTTAAATAAAAGTACTCTCCTCACAACAATGTTATACAATGTACAATCACAATTCAGATTAACAAAGCAAAATTTTCATTATTTTATTTACTGCCTCCCCTCCCCCACTCAGTGGCTCATCGATAAGTTTGAAGGCTTATAATGCTAAAAACCTGGTTCCGATACATGTTTTGGGCACAGCACAGATAGCCCATTGTGTAGTTTTGTGCTTAACAACATACAGTCAACAGTATTTATCGGTGAATGAAGATATATATTCAGTTAAACATTTCTACAAAAAACGTTGTAGAAAATTAAAAATATACATTTATTTTTTATAACATATTGACATAATATCTGACATTTAAACATTATGAAACTGAACATTACTACTGTGCATACAAAACTATAAATCAATGAAATGTTATGGAAAAAACATTTTTTACAAAACATTAATGTCAAACTCGGAAATAAATTGTCACAAAATCCTATAGATAAGAAAATTTTATTGCACATTTAAATGAAAATAAAAATGTATAGATATTATTACTGTCGAATGTAATTTAAAGGTTTATTATATATAGGTAATAAGAATTACTTGTCAAATGGTAGCGCCAGTCGAACTGTGTGAATACTAGGTTTCTTAGGTTTGAAGATCCTAACTTAGACTAAATTACAAGCCTTCCAAGTTTTGTACTTTTACGTGGATTTTGCTCCCCAGTGGCACAGCGGTATGTCTGTGGACTTACAACGCTAGAAACCGGGTTTCGATACCCGTGATGGGCAGAGCACAGATAGCCCATTGTGTAGCTTTGTGCTTAACTTTCAAAACAACCAACCAACCTATTTAGATTTATTTGTGTACTCTTGGCTTGTACTCTGCTTCTTTACTATACAAGTCCAACAAGTGTCCATGCAGGGTAAAAGTAAAAACAATGTTTTCGTGTTGAGTGTGTTAATAAAGTTTGTTCATTGTAGTTGTTGCTTTTGTCCAGTCTAT
>NW_013666372.1:0-34287 GCF_000517525.1 Limulus polyphemus | reverse complement strand
GAACGAAGTTACGGAAAAATCAATTAACAAACGGAGACGTAACAAATTGGTGTCAGTAGTATTATTCCATAATTCCATATCTTGATCGAATCACCTGTTTTAAGGACCTGTCAGGCGAAGTTCAAATCTGTATTCACTTCATCTGAATATACCATAAAAGCAGTAAAAACATTACCTTTAATTGACTGTATTAAAGATATGGAAGCGCAAAGAAATATGTTTAGATTTTCCTATTACACAATGAAAATATAATATGGCAAACAGAACCATAAAAAAATTAGTAGCTCGACGGAAACACCATAGTAATTTAATGTTAAAAATGAGGCTAAGGTGGCCAGGTAGAGATCTCTAAGGTTCAAGTGTAGCCATAACTTAGAACTGCTAATTTTTGGAAGGGAAATTTGTTAGAATCACTCGCCACGTATGCCGCTGATTCAAGCTTTACTGAAGGATTAGGATTGACTGTCACAGTTTTAATGCTCACGCAGATGAAAGTGTGAAGCTGGTTCAATGGCTCGAGTCTTGAGCCTTTCAATTCACAACTAGGGGTATGCTAACCCTAGGCTGGCTGTTCATGTCACTTCAATTTTAAATTGTCTTAAATTGTTCATTACTTCATTAAGTTTGTGCATAATTTCTTCCTTTATGGATAAGTGGGTGTTACATATCGGCAAAAAAAAACGATCTCATGTTTCTTCGAGTGATGGCTCAGAAGTAAAGAACAGAAGAAATCGTTCAGTGATGGTGATAAACAACAAATTGATGGCTCTGTAGTTGGACCAGTCATTTCCTCAGATTCCTTTTCTACTGCTTCTGTCTGTAAACGGAGTCAGAAACCAAAAACTAAAGTGCATAAGTACCAGGAGGATTATTTCAAAGTTGGTTTCTCTTACAGAGATGTTAATAACGAAGAACAACCACAGTGTGTTATTTGTTCGCATATTTTAGCTAATGACATCATGAAGTCAAATAAACTTACTAGGTACGTATTTGGATACCAAACACGCCACTGTTCCATTAAAATCCTTGAAAGCTTCTTTAGAAACATCTTATTTGATTGGGAAAAGCATGAAGCCTCACGATATAGGAAAGCATTAGTTCTTCTTGCTGCCTTAAAAAACCATGAAATCGTACATGGAGAGAGGTATGGTGAGGTCCTGAAGTTCGATCCCTTTATCACATGACACTGTCGCGAAGAATATAGATATGATATCTACTGACATAAAAACGCAATTGATAACACGCATCCAAAACAGTCCGAAATTTGCTACATAGCTTGATGAAACCAAAGATCAAGACACAACATACAGCCTGCGGGACACACTGTGTGTTATTAACAGGAGTTATAGTTTAGTGCTTTTCCACCTTCTGTAGCTTGGACTATAGTAATTCAAACTATGACATAATTTCAGTGGATGTACTATACTGGACTCTTACTTCACGTACCAAATTTCAAGGCAATCCATTAAGAAATAACTGAGATATAACATCTCCAATTTTGATTGAGTTTCTTCCAATTTTTTTTATTATTTTTCTTCGCACTAAAAGTGTGGACAATTTATTTGATAGAAAAACATACTTAACTTTATGGATTTTTTTTTTTCAAGTTTGGTACACTGATAGGCCTTTACAACCTACAATTATGAATCTCATTTAGTGTAAATAAAAGCCACATGTGCAAAGGTATTCAACATAAACCGCTCAAATTTAACGAAAATATTTGCGCACGCACAAAAAGTCACGTAGGCTATCGGTCTAACATTTTTACTACAGCTTCACCTAAGAGTAAAAGTGGACCGTTTTTATTTAAAGACTGCTGATTTAGGTCAGCAAAACTATAAAGTGTTTGTTTGTAATTAAGCACAAAGCTACACAATGGGCTATCTGTGCTCTGTCCACCACGGGTATCGAAACCCGGATTCTAGCGTTGTAAGTCCGCAGACATACCGCTGTGCCACTGGAGGGCGACTATAAAGTGAAAGGACGTGCAGATACACAAGTATTGGTTAGGCCAAGCAAACAAGATTAGCAGTTTCTATCTGAAGTTTTCAAAAGAATCATACGGGTGGACGGTTATTATTCATTGCCAACTTTTCAGCACATACTTGCTAAATTTTATGAAATTATCCACGTGATATTAGCTTAAGCAGTTACGGATGTACCGATTGAATGGGGTGATGACAAGAAACTGTTAATCTAGATTCCATGGCGATAGTATAAAGAAAGCTATTAACAATGTTTTCGAGAAGAAAACTACCACCATATATTTCAAAGAATCTGCTTGGCTCTGTAAAGTGAAGGTCTGTTCCGAATAACAGGGTTGGGATCCTAAAGCTAATGTTGGTCACTATCGAATGTCACTTTCTTATTTGGTGCGGTTTGTTGGTGTGTATTGACAAAAAGTCATGATATCTAACCAGAAACAACTTAGGTGTGAAAAAAGATGCAGCCAAAAAGGGATTGAGCGTGTGACTTGATAGAATAAAATCAAAATTGGCGGCCAAACTGGTAGCTAGTTGAACAAAATACGCAGCCTAGCTAACTAATGAATGAATATTTGCTATAACGTTCTTATCAATGCTATAAGTGTAGCTACCAGGTGTTTTTGATTAGATGTAAATTTAGCTCAGCTTCTAGTATTTGTACGACATTGCTACGAAGAAGAAGCGTGTGAAAAGTTTGTTTTGCTAAGTACTGAAAAGGAGAGCTACAGTCATCTTCTCTCTTGTTGATAAGATTTTTCCACAAACAAACTTTCTTGAATTAATTGTGTTGAGGTATGCAGTGATGAGGCAGCTACATTTATGGGAAGCAAGAAAGGGTTCAGAACCAAAGTAAGTGCTCTTGCACATTTACTCATTGCATCTTGCACAGGGAAGCACTATCTTAGAAGAAATTTCAGCTCGAAATAAACAAAGTGCTACAAGATGCTGTGAGTATTGTATGCGAAATCAAGATCTCAAAATAGCAGACCGTTCTCCATTCTTTGAGGAGAAATTAGTTCCACGTACAACAAGGTCTTACTGCATACAGTGCTGTACTAGTTGTCTCACAGGAAAGTACTCAGTCACATTATGCAGTTGAAATACGAACTTCGTATTTTATGAACGAAATTTGGCTTTTAGTACTGCACTACATGGCTGATATGTTTGATAAGTTTAATGACCTTAACTTGTCACTGCAACGTCGTAATTGTCACTGCAAGGTTAGAATAACAAAATTTAATAGCCGAATGGCAAAGTGCCTGTATTCCCTAAAAACCTTATGCTGTGCAAAAACCAGTTTGAGAATTTAAACTGTGAAATGTTTCCTTACCTCAATGAATTCTTGGAATAAAATGAGTTAATTCATAGTCTTATTCGTGTCGTTCTTCCTACTCATCTCGAAAAACTTTAGGGTCATAATGCAGATTAATTCAAACAGGAGAACATGATTTGATTCGGAAGTCACGTAATGGCACCGTAACTTCTCATTTGCCAATGGCAGTCAAGAAAAGCTCGCAGAACTATCCAGTGATAAAACTCTTTAGGCAGAACCAGTAACGTGCAGAGGACATGGCAATAAAGGGCACTTTTCAAGCATCACAAGACAATACTTTTTTTAGAGGGGGGGAGTTGTTAGGGTAGACTGTGGGAACTGTGGGTTGCCTCTAGTACACATGGGTTAATCAGGCATGTATTTTAGTAGTTATGGACATTTTTATAACTAAGAAAAGGGGCACTTTTTTCACGTAAGAATAGAAAAGCACTGAGAGAAGTTAAGTCAAACCCTCTTGTGAACTTCAGGATGCTAGTTCGCAAAGAATACTCTGATCTGTCAAGAAAAGCAAAATACATGTGCGAGTCAGCGTTTACTGCTTTGACACCAATCACAACAAAACAGCAATCTCATCTGTAAATAGAGGGGGATCTACGAGTTGTTGTGGCAAAAGCTCAGCCAAAAAATGGACCTCATCTTATCCCAAACTCAAGCCCATCCTTCACATTAAATTGGTGAGTAAACTGAAACTGTTTACCTTATGCTTTGAACTATATTAATACATGTATTTGTTTTATTATTATACGAAGTGCGAGGGAGGGGCGCAACAAGATGCATGTTTAGATGGAAGGACTCCATTAAAAAATTGTTGTAGACCACTAGACTAGAGAAAAGAAAACTAATTGACAGCACTCACCGCCAACTCTTAGTTTACACTCTCGAATAGTTGGATTTGACTGTCACTCCTATAACCCACCATGGCCCCAGTGTTCAAAGCCAGATTTTTCAATTGCCCATCAGTATTATGAATCTTGGAAAATCAATAAGTGGAATACAAAATGTTATTCTTTACTTAAACATATCTTTAAAATATGCTCATCTTTAAAAAATTGTATATCTAGATAAATAAACTTTGTTTTATTACATATCATATAAATTTGCATAAGGCTTAGTGACTGTGCATATTTTACTATCGTTCCTATAGAAGTGAGAGAATAATTCAATAATTAAGAATTGTTTTTCATGTTTTAAATATTTTTTGCCGAACCAAATAATGAGCAATATTTGGTGCTATTTTTATACCTTTATTTACCATTTTGGATTTATCATGAAAGAACTAAACTGTTAAACCAGTCAATATTTTAAATATTGAAAGTATTGAAACATTAACAGCATTAGTGTTATGTTTACAAACCTTTTTAATTGGCTACAAAATTTCAGCTTCCGTGATCGAAATTTCATTTTCAAATGATTTGTATAACTCTATTTTTTATTAGCCGATATAGGAAGAACCTGATCAGTGGTTATGAAGATATTGTAATAAAACAGATCAGACCAAAGTTGTCAACCATAATCAAGAAAATTCCTAAAATAAAACGAATGTATTTACGTCTGCTAGTTCGTAATTTTTAGTGTCATCGGAACCATAGTTAGAAAATAGTACTTTCCAGAATAGACATACAAGTCACATTCAACATATTCTTCTTAAAGATCTTTTTTCTCATTAAACGTTTTTGGACTTCATTATTTGATGATGTAACTTTTAAAGTTATATGGTAAAAGGATGCTCTTATACCTATAGAACATGAGAGAGAGAGAAAAATAATTTAACCAATTCACTTGCTATTATGTTTAAAACGAGCAAAAAAGAAAAAAGAATTGAATATTACTTACTTTACACATCACCTAAATTACATACATTTCACGTGCACCTGACAATGTTTTTTTTTTATCTGGGGCCATAATAGCTTACTTGGATACTAGATGGCACTTGCATTGCCATATAAATACATAGATTTTCTAATCATTTTTGTTTTTCACCATTTTGAATTGAAATTAGCTGTTAAGTTATACTTGTATGTACTACAATTTCAGATCCAGGTCTCTCTGCTAACTTTATTTCTATGACCTTCAGTACATTTTATTGTTTCCTGAGTGGAACAAACCTTATGGCAGTTGACTAAAAATATCTTTGGATAGATATTTAATTACTTTAATATTTGCATTATACACTCGCAGATAAATTTATTAATGCCTCCATACGTTTGCAGAATACTTCAGGTTCACAAGTTTCCAGCCACATCTCGAAAGGAACAGCTGTTTTTATGAGAAAAAATGACCAAGGAAAGTGAACGTGCAGTAATTTCAATCGAACACATAACTATTAAGTCTCTTGATGCTGCTTCAGTAGACTTTTGTGCCTTTGTTATGTTTAAGCGTGCGTTATGGAAAACTGCACAAGAGGAGAAAGAGGGAGGACATTGACATCTGTTTCTTCAAGCAAGTCTTATCGCATGAAAACACTGTCCAAAGCTCATAGAGTTTGATTGCCAGGAAAAACATAAGTTCTTGGTACTAGTACCCTTCATAATACACTATTTTATTGATAATTTACTCGGATTATAAACACTAACGTTTGAACGCCAAACAACTAGTAGTTTTTTTAATCTATTTGGTCTGTTTGTTTAATCGAAACTTGTTCCTGGAGCTAATAACTTCCATTGCTATAAACGAGAACTAAGAAGTTTTCCATGCTGCTTTGATAAAGACAAGTTACAAATAAGATCATTTAGCTCTTCAGATGAGGCAGTTTATGTTCAGGTGTCACAGGAATAGAATTACAAGATGAAGATGATTCATTGTCTTCTTCGCAGGATAAGTCCTCTGTTTCCCAGTTTGCTGGTGGATGTGACACTGGAAGACCATTTCCATGCAGATGCAGTATCTGGATATTTGTTATATATTGTTTAGTTTTGCCTGAATATCCAGAAATATTAGTCGTGCATAAGTAACAATCAGTTAGATGATATTTGGGCTCATGGCATATAATTGAAACTGCAAATGGCATACTTGCTCTCTTCTTATTCAGCCACTGTGACAAGCCAGATGTGCACACTGTACAACACACACGTGTGGAGCCCAATGTTTTTCTTGGTCACCAATTTTACACCCATATTAGTGATAGTAAACTATCTTTACCTCTTGTGTGATGTTTTTCCTTTGTAAAACTGTAATATATTTTACACAAATGTAGCAGAAACTGTTTTGGTGATTTTTGCACTTTGGACTTTACTTGAACTGGAGGCAGCCAGCATTTCAAATGATTTTCTAAAAAATATAAACAAATACATGTTTTCAGAGCTATAGTTTAAAAGATTTAAATAACAAAGTTTTGTAGAATTTGATTATATCACGGATATGATGCGAGGAAGAAGATCGTACTTTCTTTTCCCTGTTCGCAGAGCGAGGTGAAGTGACCAACTGAGTGAGTGAGAGGCAACTAGAAGAGAGGCGTCTGACTCCACTCCTTTTATGCTCAGTCGAGGGACTTTTAGAATGTTCTAACAAACTGAGCACATGAGGATTTCGTGATTCCCGGGCGAGTAGGTGAGCGTGGGAAAGAAGCAAAAGTGATGCACTTCGCTACAATTATATCGAGAGCAAATCGCGTATATGAACAATATATTTGGAATTTTACACCAGTACAATAAGTCTATGTTTGAAGTTATCAAAAATGTAGATCTTTTACCCATTAAACTGTCCTAGTAAACTTAATTTCACAGAATAAATCTACTGTACTGAGTTTATTGCATGGTATTGCACATAGCGCCGATGAACTATCGAGATGTTACAATAACTCAGAATCTAGAGGTGATAGACAAATTCTGAATACATATTTGAAATTAGCACCATCAAATTATCTCGAATTACTTGCGTTTTCTCCAGTAGCAAATTATTTGTTGTCCAGTGTGATTATTACCTGGATATTAGCTAGTGATTGAATTTGTTACCAAAAACAAGAAATATGGTAATTATCTTCAGTGATGAAATTCTTCAAGTACTCACCTTTGCCAACACCTGGCCTCAGTGTTAGGAGAATTTGGTTTTATGCAACCTAACGGTATCTTTTCATGCACTATTCAAATTGAGCTCCCAAGAAATATAAAAAATAACAGAACTCAGTATTACCCCTCCACAAACAAACTGTATTTAACCTAGAATTCCAAAAATAACAGAACTCAGATTTCCCCCCATCCCCAAACAAACAAAAAACACAAACAAACTGTATTTAACCTAGAATTCCAAAAATAACCGCTACTAAGTTTCAGGTAGTAACGGTGGAATATCACTTCTGATTATATTGGCAATTATGTTAAAAGAATAATCATACTGTTCATTAGCAAGATATTCAAAGGGATCCCGTGGAAAGTGTGCAAGAAACAATACAAGGAAAACTGTAAAACCAAACATAGTACGTTAATTGGTTCAATCGTGTCAGAAAGAGAACAAGTAACAGTTTAAAATTTCCCAAGATAAAATAAGTTAAAGATTAACTAATGTACATGTGTAGCTTGACAGAAAGAAATATGAAACGAAACTAGAAGGAGACGTTGCCGGTTAACATTCTAAAGTTATCTCGCTTTTTATTTTTTTTTTACAGGCTGTAACTTTGATATTCGAGAATTTCTTGACGTTGTTCTACAAAACATGGGTTCAATGACATTCTTAGAAAAGCAAGAGGATTTGTTTGTCAAGAAACATACTTTTTTTGTAGGTAATTATAATGAAATGTAATTGGTAATTAATTTTATAAAGAATAGGGTTAATTTTCATTATTGGCCAAAAATACTGTAAATGTTGATTTATTTAGACTGAATAAGGTACAATTTACATTAGTTTTCACCTAAAATTGTTGCGAGTGTTTTAATATGTTTACAAAAATACTGTAAATGTTGTTTTATTTAGACTGAATAAGGTACAATTTACATTAGTTTTCACCTAAAATTGTTGCCAGTGTTTTAATATTTCTTTTGAATTTATGCACAAACCTACACAATGGGCTATCTGTGCTCTGCCCACCACGGGTATCGAAACCCGGCTTCTAGCGTTGTAAGTCCGCAGACATACCGCTGTGCCACTGGTGGGCTTAATGTTTATTACTCTCTAAATAAGCTACATATTTTCGGACAAGAATATCAAAAGACACTTTGCACGAATGTATTGGCATAAATATGCTAAATTCAAAGAATAACGTCAGTAATAATATTTATCATATGTAATATAACACTGACTGAAGTAATATGATTTGTCAGTTTTCATGTAATATAACTCTGAAGTAATATGATTTGTCAGTTTTCATGTAATATAACTCTGAAGTAATATGATTTGTCAGTTTTCATGTAATATAACACTGAAGTAATATGATTTGTCAGTTTTCATGTAATATAAAAAGGAAGTAAATGTCTGGATGGCTAATATCAATCCTTTAAAAACAATGCAAACAAAGTAGTAGGGATGACATTTGCACCATCCCTACATAATAGTCCAGTCACACAGTGTAGTACAATGTTAACAGACAAAAATAGGATAAATTAATCTCGGTTGTGATTTGATAGTTATATATATATTGCTATATGTTAATGTTTGAAAACAATGGTGTAAACCAATTTCACTGAGGTGACATAGTTTCAAACGGAGTATCCGCTTCTAAAAGTATTATTAATAATTAGTAATAATTAAAAAATCATAATTCCAGTGTAAATGTTGCGATCTTACCCCTTGAAGTAAGCTTTCTTACAGAAATATGGTGGTCCTTTAAGTTCCGGGTGAAATAGGAATTGCCAGCCAGTAATAGATAAACAATAAATATTACAGATGGAACCTAATCGTATTTAGAACTTGGTTATAAGTACAACCTTCCTATATCTACTGAAAGATTGCATTAAAAAAACAAGTAAAGAAAATACTTTTCAAAAAAGGAAGTAAACGTAGGGATGGCTTACATCAATCCTTCAAAAACAATGTAAACAAGATAGTAGGGAAGGCATTTGCATCATTCCTACATAATAGCACACGGGTTTTTGAGTTATCATGTAATAAAAAAGAAGCAGAAGAAAGAAGAACAAGAAATTCAAACATTTTGCTATGATATTTACAGACATTCCCAGAACTTGTGAGTCAGTCATTACATAGATATTGTTATAAAAGGAAATACTGTATAGTACTGTAAAGTTCTGATGACATGTTTAGGAGATATCTAAAATACCATTTCAATGAACATTCCGAGCCATCCGTACATAGGCAGTGCTACTGCCTGCCTGATATAACACTGAAATAATATGCTTCCTTATTTTTCATATGATTCAGTTTTAATATCATTTTTTTCCACATAAATAATTTGCTAAACTAATGTTTTGATGAATGGGTTGGTTTCATATTTTGATTTTCTGAATTATTACGAAGTTTTGAAATTTCTTTTTAAATCTCTCAGTAAAACCACGTATTGTAGCTATGGTCTCTAGACTGACTTCTAACTTTACAACAAGCCCATTAGAATGATTAACATAAGCTACAACTAATATGTTTATAACCCTCTTGTAGTTAAAACAAATAAAAAAAACAGTACGTTTTCATCATTAATCGAATTTTGGTCGTCCAAATATGAAATTTTCTATGGCAGAATAATTCAACATACGAAGGTATATTTTCACGATAAATGAATAATAAAATAATTTTCGTTTAAAGAGGTTGGTTTCAACACACACGAGTATATCTACAAAAATTCTACATGCATTTGCTTATTTCCCCATTTGTATTGAAAATACAAGTGGGATAGTGATGTTACAGATATCAGCTGAAGAAACTGTACTTGTACATCATTAAATATAATGCAAGAAAGAAAATCCGATTTTCACCATTAGAGGCCGCCACAGCTGCAGAGCAATAGAATAACTACTTTAAATGTAGAAAACAATTTAATCATTATAAGCAACATCTGGTTCCTCTTATTGAAGTACAAGTAATTATAAAAGAGAGCAGTGCTTCTTTACAACAGCAAGTTACAAACACGAAGTTAATATACTTTATTTCTTAACTGTAACAGTATGCATGTGTACATTTAAACAAAACTATTTACTGTAGCAATAAAAAGCTATTGTTTTCCATTAAGTTTTTAAAGAAAAACTTTTAAAAAAATGTCTGATTACTTAGTTATATATTCTTCAGAATACGAGTGTAACAACAGAATCAAAGTCGCACCTATTTTATTATATAACAAAGAAACGAAAACGTTCAATCAATAAAGAAAGTTAAAGCATCGATACTTTACAAAATCCACTAATTTTGTGATATATACATTACACAGTACAAACGTTTATTTTACGTACTTCCGTAAATATAAAAAATATTTGAAACATTTTTAATCAATCGTAAGATGAAGGTAATATGTTAATATGAATTTATAAAAGCTAAGAATGGTGATATAATTATGGAAAGAGAACAAGTTTATTGAAAAGATGGACAAAGTATATTAACGATTTATTCCACGACAGTCGAGAATAAAAGCCATATATTAAGAAGAACATTCACGGATTGAAAATTATTAAGTCAGAAGTACGAACAGAATGAAAACCAATACAACTACAAGGCCAGATGAAATTGCAGTAAAACAAAATGTTTGGAAGAATTTGGTATAGAAAAGTTAATAATTATTATCAATGAGAGTTATGAAAGTTGTAAAATACCTGAGGATCTCGGTAAATCTATCTTTATTGCGTTCCATAAAAGACTTGAAGCCTATGAATGTGAACATATTCGAACCATGAGTTTAATAAGCCATGTAATAAAGATGCAGTTGATGATGAGACCGAAGCTTGCAAAAGTTCAACATGATTTTATTGAAGATCGTGGTACAAAAACACTATCTTCGAAGTATGAATGCTTTCGGAGAGGGCAATGGAAATGAAGAAGGACATTTTCTTGTGTTGTATTGATTATACCAAAGTTTTTGATAAGGTCAAGCATGCGGAGTTAATGAAAATGCTGGAAGAACTGGACATTGATGGTCAAAACTTGAGAATTTTAAGAAACCTCTAATGGGACCAAACTGCAGTGGTGAAGAAAGAAAATTAATTAAGTGATTTCAAATTAAGAAAGGCGTGATGCAAGGCCGTGTTCTTTACCTGAATTGTTACTTGTACAGTGAGAAAATATTCAGGAAGATTGAGGATTTACCAGGGTTGATCGTTGGCGGACAGAATTTGAGCAACTTGTGTTATGCTGATGATACAGTTCTAATAGATGATTCAGAAGAAAAGCTGCAAAAAATTTAAAGAAAGTTGTTAGTGAAAGCGAGAAGAAAACAGAATGCATGACAATAACAAAGATCATTCCTGTATGTATTATCAAAGTAGATAAGGAACAGATAAGATAGGTCAATAAATTCGACTACCTGCAAAGTTGGATATCACCAGATAGTAAATAGAGATAACGAAAGACGTTTTTAAATACGAAAAAAAAAAAAAGATACTGACAAATAGTAACAATTCTAAAGGAAGGCAGTTAAAGGTTTGGATTGTTATGTTATACTAATTCTCATGTATGTGTCAAAAGGTTGGACAATATCGTCAAGAATGGAAAAGAAAATTGAAACAATTGAGTTGTGGTTTTTTAAGGTGCATTTTGATGGTATGTTGGACTAGTTACGCCTCAAATGATGATATTTTGTGGAGAGTAGGTTGCAGGAAGAAGTTGCGGAATAACATCAGAAGGAGACAGTTGGAGTTTCTCGGAGACGGTATGAGGAAAGAAGAAATTGAAAGTCTGTTCGTAACTGTTGGGATATGGTACTTAGAAAGAGATCTATGGAAGACCATGGTCACCAACGTCCTGTTGGGATGTGGTACATAGAAGAGATCTATGGAAGACCATGGTTACCAACGTCCTGTTGGGATATGGTACTTAGAAAGAGATCTATGGAAGACCATGGTCACCAACGTCCTGTTGGGATGTGGTACATAGAAGAGATCTATGGAAGACCATGGTTACCAACGTCCTGTTGGGATATGGTACTTAGAAAGAGATCTATGGAAGACCCTGGTTACCAACGTCCTGTTGGGATATGATACTTAGAAAGAGATCTATGGAAGACCATGGTCACCAACGTCCTGTTGGGATGTGGTATATAGAAGAGATCTATGGAAGACCATGGTTACCAACGTCCTGTTAGGATGTGGTACATAGAAGAGATCTATGGAAACCATGGTTACCAACGTCCTGTTGGGATATGGTACTTAGAAAGAGATCTATGGAAGACCATGGTCACCAACGTCCTGTTGGGATGTGGTACATAGAAGAGGTCTATAGAAGACCATGGTTACCAATGTCCTGTTGGGAATGTTACTTAGAAAGAGATCTATGGAAGACCATGGTCACCAACGTCCTGTTGGGATGTGGTACATAGAAGAGATCTATGGAAGACCATGGTCACCAACGTCCTGTTAGGATGTGGTACATAGAAGAGATCTATGGAAAACCATGGTTACCAACGTCCTGTTAGGATGTGGTACATAGAAGAGATCTATGGAAAAACCATGGTTACCAACGTCCTGTTGGGATATGGTACTCAGAAGAGATCTATGGAAGACCATAGTCACCAACGTCCTGTTGGGATATGGTACTTATATATATATATATATAACCATAAGGACTAGGAAAAATTAATAGGAACTTTGGCCCTAGCCAACGCTGTCCACAAATTGAACAATTATAAACAACCTAACGTTGTAACCTTTATGTTTTGAAAGTGATTGATCTAGATATAAAATTGGTACACTTATGATTTTTATAGGAGACTGTCCTAACTCGTAAGTCACAATGCTAATATTAAGACAAAAACCTATCTAATCACAATATATAAACTTAATAAACATATTGCTGAAGTACCCATGTTTGGGAAGATATTCAACGGCAAAATTCCTTTAAGCATTTCGAGTTAACTACAGTCTAATTAATAGGTTTAACTTTCAAACACATCAGCGTCAAATTCACGATGATAATTAGTGTTCAAAATTTCTATGTGCAAAATCTAACATAATAGCAGCAATGAATCACAAATTGACGTGTTGTTGTTGTGTTAGCGCAAAGCTACACAATGGGCTATCTGCGCTCAGTCCACTGTGGGAAATCAAATCCCGGATATTAGCGTTGTAAGTCTGTAAA
Organism: Limulus polyphemus; assembly: GCF_000517525.1. Taxonomy (NCBI): domain Eukaryota; kingdom Metazoa; phylum Arthropoda; class Merostomata; order Xiphosura; family Limulidae; genus Limulus; species Limulus polyphemus. The sequence goes on along the minus strand of NW_013666372.1, from coordinate 20,811 downwards.
CGTTTCGTTGACCCGCCAGAGATCTTACAAATTGAAAGAATGTCAGCTACGTTAGTGCAGCTGCCAATCTGTTGTTGTTGATCAGTTTCTCCACTTTACGGATGAAGCGTATGGTGTGATATATTAGTGCAATTAGTACAGCTGCCAATCTTTTGATGCTGATCAGTTTTTCTAGGTTACCGACGAAGTGTAAGAGGTGCTACATTAGTGCAGCTGTCAAACTGTTGTTGTTGATCGATTTCTCGATGTTACGGATGAAGGTGCGTTCTACAGCTTCGTCCGTGAGATTTACGTCATTTTAATAACCTGAAGTTTATTCTGAAACTTGAAACTGTGTATAATTCTGACTCATACTGAATATTTTATACACTTTATTTCTGTTCCTTACGTGGTCCGGCATGGCCAGGTGGTTGGGGAGCTCGATTCGCAATCTGCGGGTCGCGAGTTCGAATCCCCGTCCCACCAAACATGCTCGCCCTTTCAGCCGTGGGGGCGTTATAATATGACGGTCGATCCCACTATTCGTTGGTAAAAGAGTAGCCCAAGAGTTGGCGGTGGGTGGTGATGACTAGCTGCCTTCCCTCTAGTCTTACACTGCTAAATTAGGGATGGCTAGCGCAGATAGCCCTCGTGTAGCTTTGCGCGAAATTCAAAACAAACAAACTGTTCCTTACGCATGTAATAAATTTTCTTTTCCTTATATATATATATATTCAAAACTTACCTTGTAATTTTAGACATATTCCAGTATATATGATACAATACTTTTAAACATGGATTTACCACTAACTTTCCACTCTCATTCATTTTCACATTTTCCTTTGTAAACGTTTAAAATTTTACTAAAACAAACATGAGCGTCATAATTAGGTGCCTGACGTATTAATCTAAAATTGCATAATTTCTTCTCTAACCGCATTTTTTATCTTGTGTTCAGAAGACCAATTTAGATTAAAGTTCCACTCACGTCTAGAATTTGACTTTCATACCTAGTCTACTAAGAAACATATTTATTCTAATATAATCTAAGGATGTTTTAAGTAAAAAATTTTCAGTTAAGAGAACAGCAAATGAAAATGGACTTAACAGTTGTCCTGTCACATTTAGTTGCGGAAATGTGTTGGTGAAGTGAGTGTATCACGTGCTTACGTGTCTGTTAGTGTGAGAGAAGCTAGTCATGGGTAAATCTCATTTTGAAAAATCCTTGCATCTTTTGGACATTCCTGTAGCGGGAACCGCCTAGTGGTTAGAGTGTTAGATGGGGCTGAGAATCGAAAGGTTCGGGTTCGAACATGATGCCGCTGAATACACTCAACACTTTCAAATGTAAGCGCGTTATAAAAGTGACAGTCAATCCTGTTATTCGGCTTCAAGAACCGAATAAAGCCTTTATGGCGGCGAATGCTGATATTGGCTGTCTACCCTCTGCTCGGTAGTTCAAAAGTAAGGACAATTAAACTTGAATCTTATGGAGTCTGTGATCTGGTCGTTTAGCCCACATGCGCATAAAATGTTGTTCAGGTTGATAAGATCGAATCCTTCTAAACCGAGTGTGAAGGAGGTTATGATTTGTTGAGAATGTGCATTGCAAATTAATATCGTATTTTTAAAATGTGGCTTATTCCGAAATAGCAAGAACCACAAGGCTGTCAGCATGCTTGAGAGCCAAAATTCGTTATTGTTTCAGGTGGTCGTGTAATTTCTCAAAGTATAACTTCCAAGTTGTGGACAAAAAAACAAAGAATGAACTATATCAGAAAACTAGAGAAATAGTAACTGATATCTTGATAACCTCACTTGATGAAGCTATTTTCAGAAAATAAAGGATAGATAATCAGATGTCTGTTTTGCATTGGCACTGTTTTACACCAGGGCTTTTATACATTTCAGTATCTATATTTTATTTTTTGGAATGTTTATTTTAAGAGAAACCATTTTCCTTTGAACTTTGATCAGATACATGGAATTTATTAAACAAAACCTGTGATTCTATAAATATTAATTATAAGCAATGATAACTAATTTTCATTGGCTGTCTACTCTGACATAAAGTACTAACTATTTATGTGTACTTAATTGATGTGACAGATTCCAAACTATTATGTTATAACGTTAATTTAATTAGAATTCTGGCCGGGAATGGCCTAGTTGTTGCATTTTCGGGCTGTGGGTGTATTATAAAAATAATGGTCCAATTCAAATATTCGATTAGAGTAGCGCTAGAATTGGCGGTAAGTGTTGTAGACTAGTTGCCTTTCTTCTAGTCTATCAAATGACAAATAGGGACGGCTAGCGCAGATTCGTCTTTTGTGATAGCTTTGCAAGAATATCCAAAACAAACCAAACCTTTCATATTTTACCTCTTTTTTTTTCACAATTGCTAGAATTCGGTAAGATAAGCAAAACGAAACCGAAATACTTATATCAAATCTACCTTTGCTTTTCTAATACAATAGTACTTAATAGATCCTCTTTAAATCAACCACAATGCAATTAAAAGCAACTCCCTCTCACACCCATCCATCTCCTCCCTACTCCTAAGAAACGTGAGAAGGGTTTATATAAAACTTGCTTCTAAGGCAGGCGCTGAAGGACAGAGCATGATGTTATTTACACAATACTTATTTGGTCAACGGCTATTAACGACTTTGTAATAACCCATGAGATTAGAAGCAGCTGTGTGTAATTGGTTTTTGTCACTGACACTTTTACTGCAAAACTCTCTTTCAGTTGGGAGTCGGTTTTCAACTGTTGTCGGTAAAACATCAGTCTTTCACAAAACGAAGTCACCCAATACTCGAATCATGGTTATTACCGTCATCTGTATAAATCATGAAAAATTATAATAATGTTAATTTAGATTATTATTATAGCATGAGACATTTTATCTAAATATCCTTTGCTGAACTGAAAGTGTCGTTCGCATAAACGTTCCATGTTTTTAGTTATGTATAAAATATTTTGAGCGATTTGAAAACTGACGCCCTTATTTTATTGTTATACTCATATGTAGTTATAATAGTAATTTATACTTATGAAGTATATAAATTCAGTTTCATAATTGATAATTTCTATGATTTTGTCTCATTATAGTCTGATTCAGGGATGTCAGATGCTATAGTTACCCTCAGACTTTGCAAAATATAATATAAACACCTAGAAGATGAACGGAGTTTTCTTCACAAACGAATAAAAGAAATACAGTACAGAGAATGTTCTATATTCTAACAAGATTTTACGTCTCCACTCCCAGAAATTTTCTGAAATATCGCCACTGGGCTGCTTTATCTCATAATGTTTTGTAAAGAGAAGCGAGGAGATGAAGGGCAAGTACTGGATCTATTACTGTGGTTCAGATGATTTGTTTGTTTGTTGAATTTTCGCGTAAAGAAGTATGGGTGAAGCTTGCTGTATTTTATTCCGCCAGGAAATAAGTTTGATATATACATTTTCCGTGACTTGAGCAGTGTAGGTATAACTTTCATTTTGTTACTGATATCAGAACTTGATATTGAAAATGATGTAACTTTTTCCATATTATTGTGGATATCTCAACTTATATACTGAAGACATTATAACGCTTTCCCATTTTAAAATGAATATGAACCCCAACCTATCGTTCAATTCACTCCCTTTCACTCATTTATACTGGTTTTAGGGTAATCGACTCCCACCACCACCCTCAATAAGTTAGCTAACCTGGATAGAGGTAAATCAACTAAAATATTAGGCTCCTCGCCATATTGTTGTTGATGTAATGACTTTTATCCTGAAGATGATGATAACGTTTTCCCATATTGTTTTGGAATTCACAACTTTTCATACTGGATATATAAAATGTATCCATATTGGTATGGATATTACAGCTGTTATACTGAAGATGATGTAGCATTTTGTCCACGTTTTTCTTGATATCACAACTTCTTTATTAAAGCTGATATGTTATTTATTATGTTGATTATATAAATCCACTGACAAGTATCTAACCATGATGTTCTAGCGGTACCGATACACTTTTTTTGAGTATAGTGTATAATGTACATCCATAATATTTATACATATTAGTCTGTATCATGAAATGTTGACAAAGGTAATTTCTGTGGCAGATGTCTCACAGTAATGCCATAACAAGTGTCGTACGGACGCAGTAGAATAAACTAGATATACTTTTAATTGCCACCCTAAAGTCTGCCAAAAAAATCTATCTAGAAATATTAATCTCATTGATATTGAAATTTGAAGGGATTCGTGGGTCAGTTGGTATATGTAGACATACCCTACTCGTATAACAGCTTTTTTTATAGGCAGTTTATTTATAGAGAATTTCTTACTATGATAAATCAAAGAGCAATATATATATATTAAGCCTAGTTGAGTCTGTAACTACAAATGCAGCATTTACAAAGTGTTCATTTGGTGGTTGGAATATTGTTCCAAGTTTCTGATATAATATTATTTGAAGGAAATACGAAACATAATCAGGAAGTAATTAACATTCTATTTAATATTTTTTATGAGAAGTAATTGTGAAAAGGGGTCAGAATTCCTTATTAGATTATTTTTTTTAAGAAAGCAGTTCAAAACAAATCTTATACGTTTGTGTTTATGAATTCATAGATATAACCCCCTGTATTATTCAGTGCAAGTTCATGAAAACAATTTAAGGTTATCGACGACAAAGGAAATATTCTGAAGAATGACGAAAATGTATTGTGTAAGATATTATTTTTATATGGTCCCCCGGTGGCTTACGATAAGTCTAAGAGCTAGTAAACGCTAAAATTTTTGTTTTTCATATTAGTGGTCGAGAGAGCATAGATAGCCCATTGTGTAGCCTTCTGCTTAACAAAGACAAACGTACATTATCATATGTAACATTGTTTGATTATATCATTTGTAAAGAATGATTATATGTGCTATACAGATCATTAGACTAAATTATTTTGTACTTAGTACCTGCTGCAGAATTTACCATGTAATTAGACATGCTATGAATAACACCAGGAGCGTAGTGTCAGTAGTGCACTTGCACCACTAGCTTTACGCACCGCACTACCAATATTTTCGGGCCTGTTTCCAAAACTGTTTCATCAATTAAGTTCAGTGACAGTATGTTTGTGCTCCCGATGCAATTATGAAAGTACTCTTTAGATTACTATTAGTTGTGCATGTGTTTCTTGGAATCATAAATTGTTAAGGTAGTGGTTTATTTAAAATGTTGGCCAATGGGAAAGCTTCTAATTACTCCGATATTTTTCTTCCTAAGGTTGTAACTCGGTATCATCTTGACAACAAGTATGCGCTGAACCTTTCCTAGAATTCAATTGGATTGCGAGCGCACCAATCACCGATATCTTAACTAACACCAACACTAACAAGTTATTCCTAAACAAATAAGTAGTTAAGCGATTTACCATTTTTCTTGTGAATTGAAAAAAATCTCTCTCTGCAATTAATATGAGAAGAAATGTGAATTACAGTAATTTTAGACCAGGCCAGATAAAATATTTGAAAAGTAACATAACATAAATCAAACATGTTGTGTATTTTACAAATAATACGTAATTGATTATCTGATTTGTAAGCAGTATGGCATTCAGAGGGCGTAGGGGAAGGAATTCCCCCTTGCAAAAAGCCCCACCTAAAGTACAGTATTTTATTTCATTCTCCCCAGCTTCATATTTTCGTTTCTTTATTTCCTCCAGCTCTGGTATGCGTCAACATGTATGATCCCTGCAATTTACCGTGGTGAACTGTAAATAATTACATATATTCCTGTGTGCAATATCTATGAATTTTAAACTTACGTTTTTTCATATTTCTGCTACATTAGATAAATTTTTATTCCTCATTTTATGAGCAAGAAATGTGCAGTTAGATACATCGTAAAAATCTAGTACTTTTTTAAACACATCTCTCAGGAGTCAAGGGGTGTCTTTGCACTTCAATTTGTTGAATACTAAAAGTAAGTTCAAACCGGAAACTCCCAAATACAGCATCCTTAAGTCTCCATACTAACTAGTACTAAGGTCTACAGGATGGGAGTAAATTCAGTATATATCAATAAATCCACATTCTCGGTATCATTAATTAAGCAACTGCCAACCTTTTATGCTTCTGCTATCGCCATTTTATGTTTAGCTTTCAACTGAAATACGAACGATTTCACCTGCGATTCGGTAAGGAAGGTCGAAGCATCACGATAGTAAGCAGTGGGATGAGCAGACAGGAACACTTTGAAAGCAGTTACAGGCATAATATTGTACTCGGCTTGCTACACAGTATCTACCAAGGGGATTCTAAACGATTCCTGAATTTCTCTTTGTGTCATTTGGGGACTTCCATGCTTCTAGTGCTTGGACGTTAAGCTCGTGGTGCGCTGACGGATTTCAGTCACCTTACCACTTCAAATCACTTTTCGCAGCCCCAACGCTAAAAGAGGGCGGGAAATGCTTTTTTTAGCCAATAAAAATTTCCAAACAATTTCATTTCAATTTAAAAAAAAACCAGATTGGGTGGGTTTTTTGGATTTTTTTAAACAAAAATGTCCCCCACTAGCTCGAGAGTGGCCAGTTGAAAATGCTGTTGCTATTATTTCGGCTAACCCGACAAATAGCTGATGAGTATACTTTCGGCCAACTAGTATTAAAATTATAAGCTATGTCATATAATTTATATGTTTACAACTATCTTATAAATTAATATTATTTCTTGTACAATTTATAACATATCTTATTAACTAGAATTTATAAATACGTTATATAGCTTAAAAGATAATTGCAGTTTGTAATAAATATAAAAACAGCTTGCAATATTGTAAAGTATTAAATTCTTCGGATTTTCCCTTCCTCCTCAGAAAAAATACCTGTGATATCTCATGATTGTGATCACTATTTATATTCTTTACTTCAAGATACTGTCCAATTGATAATGATATCAAGCGTGCTCAATACTCTTGTCGAACAAACAGCACATAGCTTATTTTTCCGGCTATTCGGAAAAACAAACACTTCATTTTGAAACAAAAAGAAAAATATACCATAACAGATATTTCTGAAGCGAAGTGAAATCAATTCCAAATTAAAATGATTTTTAAGTAAGATAAATTGTGAAAAAAAATCACCCCGAACTAAGTTTTAGTTCTGAAAAATATGTTCGTATAAGTTTGCATGATATTTTTTTAACAGATACATATTATCTACGCACATAAAATACATGACTCCACACATTTTTTATTCATAATTTTTCCTGTGTCCTATACTTATATTGCAATATAGTTCTGATCCTTTACTATGACTAACCTACCAGTGGCACAGCGGTGTGTCTGCGGTCTTATACTGCTAAAAACCAGCACAGATAGCTCTTTATGTAGCTTTGTGCTTAATAACAAACAACTATTATGACTATACTTTCTTACTATAGTTTTGGTATTTTATTATGTAGTCATATTGTAGGACTAATTTTGTACTTCTGTTATGACCTGTAATCATATTGTAGGACTAATTTTATACTTCTGTTATGACCTGTAATCACATTGTAGGACTAATTTTGTGCTTCTGTTATGACCTGTAATCACATTGTAGGACTAATTTTGTACTTCTGTTATGACCTGTAATCACATTGCAAGGATTGTTTTAAACTTTTATTATGACCCGTAGTAATGCATATTGAAGGAATAGCTTTAATTATTTGCTATGACCTATAATCATGCAAGTTATTGAATAGTTTGAGATTTTGTATGACCTATAGTCATATCACAGTAATAATTTTGGTCTTCTCCTGTGCTTTTTAACATGTCACATAACTTTAATAACCACACTCACAGAGCGCAAAATTGTGATTTTTTTTGCACTACTATGAGTGTGGCAATAACTTGTTTGTTTTCCCGCTTCTTAACTAAGATTCACTCTGTTTTTATTTATTTATTTGAAATCTACTACACCATCTTTCTTTATCATCATAGAAATGTTTAAGATGCGAAAAAATGATTAGAACATATACGTATTATTTCTTTGATTTGATTTTTTCATTCAGCTGGTTTTTGACTTCGGTTAATTATAAGAACTGTTTGTACTTAGATATTGAGCACCTGTTGTTTGTTTGTTTGTTATTAGCACAAAACTACACAAAGGGTTATCTGTGCTCTGTCCACTACCAGTATCGAAACCTTTTTCCAGCGTTGTAAGTCCGCAGAAATTCCGCTGTGCCACTGGGGTGATATTGAGAACCTAAGCCTAACACAGTCATATAGATAGTATCATAACAAGAACTTTAAAGATGCATATCACACAAAGCTATAGGTGTAATTCACAATGGACAGCTTATGGGTGAATATAAATAATTCTATATTATCTGGACTTTATAACAGTAACAATTATAAAGTTTGTGCGCGAATGAGAGATTGGTAGTCCTACAAACGCGCATACACAAAGAAACAATTTAATTGTTTAATAATTCTATGTATTTTAGAGGTGAGTTCAAATAAAGTACCTTCAAGTGACGGAAAGTTTGTTTGTTTTTAGCTGAGAGCTACACAATGGGCTATCTGCCGGATTCTAGCATTGTCAGTCCAGAATCTTACCGCTGTCCCACTGGGGCACACGAAAGAATGAAAGAAAGTCGGTAAATACTCTTCTCTCTGCATCTAGTTTTTGGGGGAACATGTCATTGCAAAAATGCTGCCTTTTGATGTAAGTGTAAGATGTTAAGTGCTATTCAGGTTTCTAAATATACAGTGCTTCCTATTAAAAATAAGTGGAAACTACCAATCAGTTAATTCTCTTATAGCATCGGAAGTATACCAATGTTAATCTTCTAAAGAAATATGCCAGTCCACTCTGAAAGAAAATTAATAACGTCACCGGAGTAATAAAAAAACGAAATGTAACAGATACGTGCTTAAAAAACAATGGCAACAGTACAAACAGGGTACGTTAGAAACTTTTTGAATTTGTTGTTAAACCATATAAGGCTAATATGATTGATCAGGAAAAAAACTGAAATACATCACTGGAAGATTTCTAATTGGTTTCAAGTTGATACCGTAAAGTTCCTTATATTAACCAGTACTTTCATATTTCTCAGGAAAGAATCAATGCTAACGTTGTGACGTGTGTAACACTTGTTTATTAGGACAAATTATTTAGTTTCATTATATTGGCTGTGATACAATATTTATTTGAAAAAGTTATTATAATCTGTTGAGTATTATTGTAGGAAAAAGTAGAACGATAAGGCTTTTCTGTATTCTCTACCATATGTTGTAGAATAATAACACACGCTCATTCATTTTTAACGACTTGAAAAATAAGTAGAATTTAATTTCTAACACGTATGCTAAGGAGAACGTGGTCTAGTGGCTAATGCCGAACTGTGAATCTGAGAGTCCGTGGTTCGTGTCTCGTTACTACAAAAAAAAACGCGTTTTGCACTTTCAGACCGTAGGTGTTTTATAAGAGTGATGTTCAAACCCTACTATTCGATTAGACTAGCATAGACTGTAGGTGCTATTAACTAGCTGCCATGTCTCAATTCTATCATTTCAAGATGGCATAACGTTTTTCCACATCGTTTTGAATGTCATAACGTTTATGCTGAAAAATATATAGCGTTTTTCCATATTGTTATGCATATCACAACCCTTAATACTGGTGATTACATGTCGTTTTTCCATATTGTTATGCATATCACAACCCTTAATACTGGTGATTACATGTCGTTTTTCCATATTGTTATGCATATCACAACCCTTAATACTGGTGATTACATGTCGTTCTTCCATATTGTTATCGATACTTCTACTTTGATATTAGAAGATGATATAGTATATCTTGTGTATCATCATAAGTATTAATAATCATGTGATTGAAAAGCATACCCGCATATTTATTGTATCTTCATGTTACCCATTTTTAAAGTTGTTTTTTAATTAAACAGTTATCTATATTAAGTTGTAGTGTTTCACCAAGTTGTCTATATTAAGTTGTAGTGTTTCACCAACTTGTCTATATTAAGTTGTAGTATTACAACAAATTGTCTATATCATTTTCTAGTATTACAACGTTGTCTATATTAAGTTTAGTATTACAACAAATTGTCTATATTAAGTTGTAGTATTACAACAAATTGTCTATATCAAGTTCTAGTATTACAACAAATTGTCTATATTAAGTTCTAGTATTACAACAAATTGTCTATATTAAGTTGTAGTATTACGACAAATTGTCTATATTAAGTTTTAGTATTACGACAAATTGTCTATATTAAGTTTTAGTATTACAACAAATTGTCTATATTAAGTTGTAGTATTACAACAAATTGTTTATATTAAGTTGTAATATTACAACAAATTGTCTATATTAAGGTCTAGTATTACAACAAAAAAAGGCATTTCAGATGCTGAAAATATTTTGTTTTATTCTTATCAAATCTTATTGTTATCCTGGAATTTAATATTAGCGATATTAAATTTGTCTTAAAACAAATACAAAGATTTTATGTAGTAATCTCAATGTAGGCAAACTAGACATTCCAGGAAAAAACTCACGTAAAACTATTTCGTTACGCATTAAGTTTTGAAATTTATATATATAGAAAAATTACACAACAGTTGTGTTTAATCTTCTCGTTTAAAGGAAAGAAAGCGCAACGTGACAGCACCTTCAATTACTTCAGTCATAAAATAAATAAATAAAGCTAAGGTATCGGCTACATTATGGGGAGGACAAAACGTGCTCTTGTTGATGAAATATCTATAAAGCCTTCGTGACAGTGGAAGGGATACATCTTTTGGTAGATTTAACGAAGCCCTGTATGAAAAATAAAACGAATAAATATAAATTAAATACTTAACAGAGAACGTATCTGGTTCTAAACAACAATGTAAGAACAAATAGCTGTGGATTTAGAAGGCAGACAAGCAGATTTTTTCCTTTTAACTATAGGATTTAGACATTTTGAATTTCTTGCTATTCATATCACAGTGTGTCCATTGTGGGGGCAAATTCAAGAGATAAGTTTTACTTATCAGAGGTAAATCTATTCTCAGAAACTCTTTTTGTCTTGATACTTTGCCTTCTTTGTTGTTCAGTTATATTCCGAGCAACTATCTTCCAACATTTCGCTGCAGGTATCAAAAAGTAAGTTTAGATGTAGGACATTGTGGGTTAGAACACCCATATCTAATCCTAGTTTTTAATACGCACATTTCGCTATAGTTTCCTATCAATGTGAAGCTACCGAGAAAAGGTTAAATCTGGGTGACAGTAAGTTGTTTTCCAGGGTGTTGTTGTTGACTCAGTATAAATCACAAAATTAAAAAACTCTTTACAGGATATAAATAACTTTATTCGTTTTGACCTTACATATTCCAACGCTTTGCCCTTTTCAACTCTTGCCGTCGGGTTGGGAAGACTTTCTTCAGCAAGGTCACCATCAAACGCTATGGTGAATTGAGACGGGTAGAACTAAACCAGATACACTAGCGGGCATCTATTCACACAGGCTGTGCTATTGTTATATGGACATCTGGTAAACCAGATACACTAGCGGGCATCTATTCACACAGGCTGTGCTATTGTTATGTGGACATCTGGCTGAAACTTTTCACAAATGAAATATGACGTAAGTTTTAAGGGCCGAAAACAGTGGGGACAACCACCTGATGGCTTAGGTCAGAGTGGTCGTAGAAGCTTCTTTCTGTTTACTTATAACCAAGTCTATTTATTGTTAATCGTAAAATCTGAGCAGCTCTTCTGGTGAAAGTTATTATATAACGCTAACTAACTCGACTTTATTCGACTATGTTTTTATCGGCGATAACTTAAAAGTTTTAAATATTCTTCCAACTTGGTTAAAAACTCTGTATATCTGTTAATCTACAAAACATTGGCATTTCTCGTAGAAAATAACAAAAACATTTAAAAAATTCACTTCAACTTAACATTAACTTTTTTGTTATTTCAAATCTGAAGGATAATTTTTGTTTAAAATTTTTGCGCAAAGCTACACAAGGAGCTCTCTATGTGTGCATAGCCATTCCTGAACAAAACCCACCACCAACTTTTGGGCTACTCTTATCTGACCGAATAGTAGGACTCGAAAATCATTCTTATAGCGCGCCCAATGTTACAAAGTAAAGCGGCCCGGCATGGCCAAGTGGTTAGGGCGCTCGACTCGCAATCTGAGGGTTGCGGGTTCCAATCCCCGTCACACCAAACACGCTCGCCCTTTCAGCCATGGGGGGCGTTATAATGTGACGGTCAATCCCACTATTCGTTGGTAAAAGAGTAGCCCAAGAGTTGGCGGTGGGTGGTGATGACTAGCTGCCTTCCCTCTAGTCTTACACTGCTAAATTGGGGACGGCTAGCGCAGATAGCCCTCGTGTAGCTTTGCGCGAAATTCAAAACAAACAAACTGTTCCTTACGCATGTAATAAATTTTCTTTTCCTTATATATATATTCAAAACTTACCTTGTAATTTTAGACATATTCCAGTATATATGATACAATACTTTTAAACATGGATTTGTCAAACCAAAGTAAAGTGATGAGCGCGTTTTTGCAGCAAATCGTAGGACACTAAATGAATTCGAAATAATTCAAACTAGTCATCAAAATACTCGCATAATGCGTAAACGTCATTTGCTCACCAACTACAACCTTAAAATATTTTGACTATAGATTCTGTAAAGAAACTAAACTAAAAAAAAATCACCAACTTCATTCAAGAAAGCAAATTTTATTTCTGGGTCCAGATTCAACTTCTTGGAAATTCACCAGAACGTTAAAAATTACTTTAGTCGCATAGAATATTTGAAATACATCGTATTTTCAGTATGTTTGCTTTTAACATATAAAAAAAAACCTGTGTTTAAATGACACGCATTATACACATGCCAACCACATCTAGCATTAGACACATTTTCACAAGTACTCGACATTCCTCTTGACGCAGTGTTCTGCCAAAACTTCAACCTTTAGAGTATAAAACGTAACCTATATCAGGTCCAGATTGCTGGTACAAAATTGTACAATGAAAAATCAATAGTATGAACAGGTTAACAGAGGTACAGTTTGTTGAGATACACATATAAAGCAACTCTTGTTCAAGTGGGTATTTATTACTTATAAAATGTACGTGTAAATATCACAAAATTTCAAATATATTTGAAATTACGATTATTTATCACACATGAACATTGGATCAATACCATATATTGAACGAAGTAATTACTTTCAATATTCACAGCAAATAAAATGTTTACGCTGGTAAGTGTGGATTAGTTATTACATTTTGTTTGTAGTAAAATTTTGATTATTTTTAATAATTTACTGTAAAGATAAGACATATTGTATCCAACTTAGTCGTATTTTGAGGTTCGTAAAATAACATTTAAGGGAATAAATTATACCTACAATTACTGTATACTAAATAATGACGTACTGTTCCGAGCTTATGAGGCTTGTCATTAAATCTCAAAATACAATTGTACTCCTACATTGGTAGCTACGATCTTTGCTTTATTTTGTAGTAAAATAATAACAGCTTCGATGTCTCAATAAATCTTAAAAGATCTTTTTCAGCAAATTTATCTTAAAATCTTATGTTCAGTTACCAGTGAAAAAACCTTAGTAATGAAATAAAATCTCAAAATTTTATAATGGTTGTTCAGTCAACAGTAAATATTTGGAACATAATAAAATCTTAAAATTTCTATGATGGTTGTTTAGTATTCAGAAAATTTTCGAAACAAATAAATTCTTAAAATTTTATTACAGTCAGTAGTAAACTTTTGGAACGAAATAGATCTGATAATATAGGATATTTCGCTTGTGGCTTTTACTTGGCAGCAGATTTTAGCTCCCATGGTAGCTCTGCGATAAGGCTGTGGGATTACAACACTAAAAATTATGTTTCGATACCTGTGTAGCTTTGGCTTAACAACAAACAAACAGAGCATTTTATTCGATGAAATTGGCTACAAAAAGGGTTATCTGTGCTCTGCCCACCACGGGTATCGAAACCCAGTTTCTAGGGTTGTAAGTCCGCAGACATACCGCTGTGCCACGTAAGTATAAAATGAGGGGAAAACGTTTTTTTGTTTTTGTTTTTAATGGTTAGATCAAACTTACCATTAGTTTTGCTGTATGTCCAATCACGGAGAATACAAATCCTAATAAAAAAAAGAGCAAGATTAATATTGGTTTTACCAGCTAATTTCTAAGTTCTCTGTGCTTTGATCCGGATTTAAAATTTGTGTAGACACAAAAAAAATACACACACACAAAAAAAAGAATAAATTGTTATCAATATGAATAAGTGCACATGATGTTTTGAAATATGAATACTTAAGTTTTTCATTTCTCGGAAAGAAGAGTTTAAAAGAGGTTTACGTTGGTTTCGTTAAAAAAGAACCCGTGGTCATTATTAGGCGCAGCTACTTGCGGTATTGAAAGAACTTCTAGAGACGCTTTTCCCTTTTCTACGCCGCCTTAGAATGAAAAAGTGAGTCAATAAGCCTGTTGGTGACACTAAGTCTCCTACGAAAAGACGCCGCAAAGTGGAGAAGTGTCCGGCTAACATAACCCAGAATCCCGACTAGATGAATGAAACTGTCTTCACCATACTGTCGTTGCGTCTTTAATTACCCTGCCAATTTCTCTTCCTACTGGCAAGTAGGAACCGGCAGCTCTGAGATTCTGATGCGACGACCGGATGTTGGCGCAGTGGAGCCACCCAGCAGCCTGCAGATAATTCGCCCCGACTCGCAGGCGACTTTCACCAAATGCTTCCCTGGCTTCTCTGACACCCTCCCTCATTTGTTAATTAATTGTCAAGTGCCGCCATGCGAAAGGACTACGGTAGTTCTAGAAGAGAAACTTCTGTAGAAAGAGGACCAAAGAACGAATCATTCTTCGTGAAAGTCACGTTTTGGCACGTGAACCTCTTGGAATGCGCATTTACACCTATAACCTTCATCGGATCGTTACTTCATTCTACGATAACATCTATTATTTACTGGGATAGAGGGAACTAAACCATACTTTTAACATTTGAGGTTTCTCATCCTCAAAACGTTTCTGCCCAGCAGTCAACATGCGTTCATTGAGATTACTTATTATTATCTTCATCAAAAACTCGAAATGTCTCGTGTATTCCCTGTCCTTTCTTATTAATATTACCATAAATATTTGAAGTTTGGTTTTTTTTCTGAATATTGGTAAAATCACAAGAACTACCATATACAGGAATAAATATTAAAGCTTCACAAATGAAAAAAAATTACGTATTATACTAACACCGTACATCAAGTAATAAATTAGTATGAAATGAATGCAAATTTGAATTCATGTTTTGTTCTTTTTTTATATAAATACAGTCAGTAAGTAAAGACTTCGCGTCAAACCTAACGGTGGAATTTTATTGATCTTTTGAGAAGCTCTAAATATGGCAAATACATGTTAACTCAAGTCACATTCAGATTGAAGTGTTTTTCTTGTTGGATATGTGGAATAATTAGCGACAAATCATAAAAGGTGGCGTCTAACAGAAAACTGCTGCACTACCTAAATTGTAAGGAGTATTTCAATCTGTCAAACTAAAGTTAGGAAGAATTGTAAGCATACGGTGAATTACACCTCATGAATAATTACAAATTTATATAGCATCAAAGCAGTTACATACAACATTCGAAATGTTATATGTTATTGAGGAATGTTGTATGTGACTGACTCCTAATTACTAGGTCGATTTTTGAATTCAGCGTGGTTTTTCTGAGTAAAGAAAATATGCCTTGTTTAAATAAATTTTATTTAAGATAAGTTTTACAAGGATTGCTTGCGGAACCAAAAAGTATTAAATAAATTTTAGTCCCAAGAATTATCTAGCATACCTATAATTATATCTGATGAAAATGACTTGTTGGCCAGTGTTATTGGTGAAGCTGATCTGTTTTTGGTTTTCCTCTAGCACGTGTCAAGTTTTCTTGATGAGACCGATCAAATTTGAAAGGTTATTGTCTTAATTATAATTTAAGTTGTTGTACATTTCATTTTTCATAAGTGTGTACTGTATAAACTCAACCAAGTGTATGTTGTGTATAACGTTTATGGGAATTATACTGAAAAATGAATAAAGTTGTAACGTTAACTAGCCTAATGTGTGATTATTACCTAAGTTGTGCTGAAATTAACACCAGTCATGTTTTAATAACTACATTGGTCTAGAAAAGTATGTTTACATCTTTGATGAGAGAAAAATGTTCGATTTTGTCGACCGGCGTAATGAGAAAAGTTGAACTTCATGTTACTGAAAGTTTTGCTAGATTTCGAGAAAAGTAGCCACAAGTTTGAATATTAAAAACTACAGAAACATAAACAAGATAAATGTTTACCGAAGTGTTGCGTAGTCCCTAGAGGGTCCACGGAAAATGTCATGTAACAGGGCTAAGTCTGAAATCTGACAGTATGAGGCCTGGTATGTTATATCAGGTTACCTATCACTTCAACATAGACTACTCTTTCAGCCTAAAAACACAGCAAATATATATATATATATATCATTCAAAGTCATGCTTGAAGTTTTGATAGAACTCTTCGTTTAAATAAGAATAGTTCTTAGAACCAGAAGGATGTCATAATATAAGATCCGCCTCCTTAATTTGTGCTTTCCATTGGTCGCATGTGAAATGACGCAATTTGTCAGTGGGAGGTAAAGGGCTGATCTCATCGAAGTCTGACAAATATTTCTGGCATGATTTGAGAATATTAACCTGGTTTGGAGAAGAATTGCTTGTCGAAATTAGCAGAAAATTAATATTTTTCCATATTACAGCTATTCTACAATTACAATCAACATTTCGTGGTTAATTACAGGAATTCAACTAGAAGTTTATACTTTATGTATACCTTCCACCCCTCCCCAGAAAGTGATCTTGACGTTTTTAAAACTCGTGCCATGAAAGTTTGATTACACAATTTGTATATTATATCCTGCCTTTAAATATTGACTGGACAATGTTAAATTGTATTTCCAATCTATGTTACATGCCGAGATGTGGGCTTCCTGGAACATTTAACCTGTATTCCATTAGGATAGATATATCTAACTATCCTTTAGTACCAAAGCCAACTTTTTCTTTTATCAAACAACTGGTTAAAAACATTCAAATGATAGTCCTTTATCACACCCAATGAATCGGACGTCATGTCCATGGTGACTTATGACAACAAGGTAGGTCCAGGGAGTTTTCGTTTTGTGGGAGGAAGCAAAAAACGGTTCACAGTTAGTCACCTTTTGGACCTGAACGACAACAATGCAGGTCTGGGGAAGGTCTGTGGGAAGCAAGCTGCGGTAGACGTCGCAGATACACCGCAAGAACACGGTAAGTATCCTAATCTTTTCGGAAAAGGACTTGTGCCTTGGGTAAAATCTGTATGTAACCCATTTCATTCAAGTGTCTATCAACTCATTTGCTCTTTCACCTTTATACCCGCGGCTCATTCCGTTTAAAGCAGTTTGAGTCTGTTAGTCGGTTTGTTTAATATGTTATCGTATCCATCATTTATTCCCATTCGTTTTTCATATGGCTAGTTTTCAGTTTATTTAACTGTTTCTCCTGCATAAACTTGTTTAAACAATTTTATGGATATTCACGTATTTCTTGTATACATTTTTGAGTTCAACAAAAAATAAATAGTGCTTTCGCAGTATCATAAGACTGCTCCTCAGTTACTTAAAACTGCAAAGTAATTAATATTATAACACAATATAAAATATATATATATAAGTGAATAAAAATGATATAACTAGGCTCTCTTAAATAAAATTGTTGAAATTTAAAATAACAACTGTTTCGACAAAAATGTAAACATAATAACTAGAAACAAAATTCTCTAAATTAAACCTTGTTTACCTAACACTTGAATTCCTTAATGAAAGCTTTTTCGTATTTCGGTTTAACTTGTAATTAAAACCATTCCGGAAATGAGAAATATAAAAGATATGGTTCTCTTAAGTCACCGAGAGATTTTGTGATACATTTATGAAAATAGTTTGAAAGGATTGTTTTCGAAGTTTCTTAAGTGGCATTTTTGTAAATTCATACTAACTGAAAAATTTTCTGTTTGTCCCACAAATTTTTCCACACCAACTCCGTACGTTAAAGTGTAAATAATTACGACATATTTACACTTTAACATCACAAATTTCGAGTCATTCTTGTCTGATTTAACAAGGCTTGTGAATATCAGGTATTAAAACTTGTGAGGATAGTAGATGTCAGTTGTGTTCTAATAATTATTTAAGTAATGTTTGGGAAATTAAGAGCTTCAGCTGGAATATGATTTCAAAAATATTTCGCAATTTTAATTATAATTCAAGACATTTTATTTTAAGTTAATTTAACGAGTTTGTATGCCAAACAGAGAATTTTAAAATTATATGAATTTACACAAATACCACATAAAAATAATCCAGACAATAGCCCTGTATATTATTCATAAATTTTTAGAAATGTATTTACAAAATCTTATGGGGGAATAAGAGAACCATAACCTTTCTTATTCCCATTTTGAGAATGCGATAAGTTACAAATGGAATACGAAAGAGCCTTTAATAAGAAATGTAACTATCAGTTAAATGAGTCTCAATTTAGATTTTTATATAATCAGTTATTATTTTTCTGTTTAGGTGTTTTGACAGGAACAATAGATAAATTTTGTTATTTCATTCGCTTATATTCATTTTGTATTAGATTAGATTATTAATTACTTTGCAGCTTTAAGAAACCGAGAAGGTGTCGAATGACACTGTAAAAGCACTATACATATTTCATTTTCAAACTTGAATACAGTAGGAACATCCAAAATCTTGTCTTTCATATTTAATTATTTATTTATTATTACTTGGTCTCTCTTACGTATTCAAAAAGATATTCATGTAATACGAAAAAACTAAAGTATAAGGTATTAAAACTCGTGAGAATAGTAGATGTCAGTTATTTCCTAATAATTATTTAAGTAACGTTTCCTGCTAATAGAGTTTTAGGAGAAATATGGTTTTCAAGATACTTAAAATAAAAGGAATTAAAGTGATACAGTCGTTTTCTCCCTAACGCTCTATTACATTCGGTTTTATTATAAACAAAGCTTAATTGTTTAAAAGAAGTACATTATTTGTACTCCATTACACTGGACTTGGATATGGAGATATTTAGTATTATCAATAAGCCTTACTCGAGAACATTAGTTTGAGTTTTTAAGGCTCAGCTTAGCTCATCTGACGCTGCTATCGCCACAGACGTATGTGTCCAACACGAGTGAGTTTATACTTAACTATTAAATATTGTTCCTCATGAACCTTTGAAGAAGTTCAGAGATTGATAATTAATATGACATATTTTGCATATTTTTTGTAATGAAGTGTTATACCTTTATATCAGGAAGCAACAGAAAGTGCAGATGAATAATTTACCCAGGTTTGTATCAAGAGGATTAAAAACAGCAAGTAATCGTTTACCAGATTTAATATTTAGATACTATATTTCTGAAGCTGTACAATACTTTACGGCTATAATGTAAGGGGTTCAGGACAGCTGGGTCGTAAATTAAGGGGTACAGAACAATAGGGACGTAAAGTAAGGGGTACAAAACAGTAGGGTCATAAGATAATGGGTTCAGGACAGCAGGGTCGTAAAGTATGAGGTACAGAATATTAGTGTCATAAGGGAAGGGGTTCAGGACAGTAGTGTTATAAAATAAGGGGTACAGAACAATAGGGACGTAAAGTAAGGGGTATGAACATTATGGTCATGAGAGAAGGGGTTCAGGACAGTAAGTTTATAAATTAAGGGGTACAGAACAATAAGAACATAAAGTAAAGGATACAAAACAGTAGGGTCATAAGGTAAAAGGCTCAGGACAGTAGGATTATAAGGTAAGGGGTTCAAGGCATTAGGCATTTCGAAAGGAACACTTTATTGAAGTACTAGATGTAGTTACGGCATTGTAATTCCTGATTAATGAATATAATTAAAAAGCTGAATGAGAGAGAGAAATTGTGGTCAACACTTTGACCAAATGGCCTTTATCAGGTCTCAGTGAGAATTGTTTGAATGAAACGCTGACCACATTTTCATTTCTGTCATACATTTCTTTTGTTTATCGTTATATTACAGAGAAATAGTTTCTCACGGTTTTTTAGTCATTGTTATATTATGAAGAAATATTTTCTCTCATTCACCTGTTTTAGTCATTGTTTTACTGTGAAAAAAGTTTCTTTCATTTAGCTTTTTTAGTCACTATGTTGTGCAGAAATTCTTTCTTATACATCTGTCTTAGTCATTGTTAAATTATGAAGAAATTTCCTTTCATTCAGGTGTTTTAGTCATTGTCATATTGTGACGACATTTTCTCATATACCTATTTTAGTCATTGTCATATTGTGAGGAAATTCTCTCTCATGCACATGTTTAGTCATTGTTAAATTATGAAGAAATTTCCTTTCATTCAGGTGTTTTAGTCATTGTCATATTGTGACGACATTTTTTCATATACCTATTTTAGTCATTGTCATATTGTGACGAAATTTTCTCATATACCTATTTTAGTCATTGTCATATTATGAGGAAATTCTCTCTCATGCACATGTTTAGTCATTGTCATATTGTGAAGAAATTCTCTCTCAGCTGTTTGTGTCACTGTTATATTGTGAAGAAATTCTCTCTCAGCTGTTTTTGTCACTGTTATATTGTGAAGAAATTCTCTCTCAGCTGTTTTTGTCACTGTTATATTGTGAAGAAATTCTCTCTC
>NW_013666371.1:428246-434888 GCF_000517525.1 Limulus polyphemus | reverse complement strand
ATATATATATATTGGTGAATTTATTGTATTTCAACATACTAGACAGATATATATATATTGGTGAATGTATTCTGTTTCATCATACTAGATATATATATATATATTGGTGAGTTTATGTTTTTCATCACAGTATATACATATGTATTGGTAAATTTATTCTATTTCATCATACGATATATACATTAATATTGGTGAATTTATTATATTTCATCATACTATACATACTATATATGTGGGAATTTATTGTATTTTATCATACTAGTTGCATATATATTGATGTATTTATTGTATTTTATCATACTAGATATATATGCATTGGTGAATTTATTTTATTCATTATACTAAATATATTCGTGAATTTATTGTATATCATCATAGTAAATATAGATGTATTGGTGAATTTATTTTATTTCATCATACCATACAAATATGTATTAGTGAATTTATTGTATTTCATCATACTATACATATATATCAATTAATTAATTTATTGTATTTCAGCATACAAAATATAGATATATATTGGTGAATTTATTGTAGTTCATCATACTAGATATAAATATATATTGCTGAATTTATTGTGTTTCATCATACTCAATATATATATTTATTTATCGGTTTATTCTATTTCATCATATTATACATAGATATATTGGTGAATTCGTTTTATATTTTCATACTATATAAATATATATTAGTGAGTTTATTGTATTTCATCATACTAGATATATATATTGGTGAATTTATTTAAATTATCATATTGTTGCGTAAGCGAAGTCACATGACTAGTGTGACGTCACGTTTCTACAACTATCCTGTACCTTGGCGAATGCTCTAGCGTTTACTAGATATAGGGTAGTCTGGTATATAAAAGAGGGTGACAACGTGACGGGGAATAATGTGTGTGTAGATAGTGAGTAATTGAACTGGCAGTCAGAAGTATTGTTGACGTTCGTTGATATAGCGTTTGTTATAGAGCGACTGTTGAAAATAAGTGTATCGTAAAGTTGTATTCGGAAAGAATAAACCAGTTTTATTAAGTAAGGACTTGTGTCGCAAAGTTTCGTCGGAACGAAGTTACGGAAAATCAATTAACAAACGGAGACGTAACAATATCATTTAGAACTGACCTAGGCCTCCTGGGTCGGCCGAATTTTGTGTGATATTATTTGGTTTATTTAGTTTGTAGTTAAGTACAAAGCTACAAAAAGGACTATCTGTGCCCTATCCACTACAGGTGTCAAAACTTGATTTCTAGAGTTGTAAGTCCGCAGATATACGGTTGTGCCGCCGGGGGCTATGGGGTTTAAGGGCGAAAATAGTGTTAACAGCGAGGGTATCCAACAGATGAGACAATGAATTCTGAACAATATAAGTAATATAGTTTGAACATTATATTTAATTATCTATGCTCTTTATTAAATATATGGGAACAAATGAACACCTCTAAATGAAATCTTTTTGCAGTTTTAATTTGCACCACGTTTGGTTTGGTTTGTTTTGAATTTCGCGTAATGCTAAACCAA
Source organism: Limulus polyphemus (assembly GCF_000517525.1). Lineage (NCBI taxonomy): Eukaryota > Metazoa > Arthropoda > Merostomata > Xiphosura > Limulidae > Limulus > Limulus polyphemus. Next base: position 433,362 of record NW_013666371.1, on the reverse strand, counting down.
GGCTATCTGCGCTATCTGTCTCTACTTTAGCAGTGATAAACCAAAGGGAAGGCAGCTAGTCAACACCACCAACTCTTGGGCTACTCTTTACAAACGAATAGTAGGATTGACTGTCACGTTATAACGCCCCCACGGCTGAAAGGGCGAGCATGTTCGGTAACATTTCAGTCAAACGCCCTTCCGCCCCTTCGTCAAGCAGTAAAAACCGTGTTAGAATGGATTTAGGCTTAGGGTCTTTACTGTCTTACGAAGGGTGTCTGACCAAAACGTCGCACAAAATAAAATTATAAAAAGTTTTCATTTAGACGTGTAAATGTATTCTATGTTATCTTTTATCCAAGTTTTTCTTCTCATGTCTTATGAAACAACATTTATTCATTCACGTGTTATATATGTTTAGTATTCTGATCGATGTAGTTTGTTTGATAAGAAGTTAATATGAGTGTTACTTGATTACCACAGTAATATCTTTCCGTCGTTACCACCTTTTGTCGTTATTACAACAGTTGTAATATCTAAGACTACACATACACTTTGTGTTTTTCCTGCTGTTAACTTCCTTAATAACTTTGTATTTCGAACTGATGAAGAGCCCTTGCCAGAAACGTCATCATGTAGTTAAGAAACAAAAATTGTTGTTTTGTAACGTATTTATTAAGTATAAGTAGTATTGTGCAGGAAACGTAGTGTAAAACGTATGATAGTTCTTCTTTTTATATAAAAAGGTAACAGACTGAAATAATTGAAAATACGTATATTTCCATGTAATGTTGTAGGGTGCTTATTTGTGTGACGGATGTTGTGTTTTATAATGCTGACTTCTTTCTAATAGTTAGTATTGAGAAACATCGTCGGCGTGGCGTGGCGGTAGTATATGTTGGTAAACCATAGATATAGTATATATTTATGTAGTAAATGGCATAAAGGCTAATAGCAACAGAGCAATAATTAAGACGATAGTTAAACTATCTTCGGTTCATTTAAATTTGCTGCGATACGTAAACTGTAATCGTTTGGAGGGTAAGTTATTTGCGTGAAATCTTCATTTTTGTGGTTATGTGTATGATAATTAATTTCATATCATTATGACCTGTTGTCTCTCCTGACGTTTACGGTTTAGTTAGTTTCTGAAGAAAAATTCTAACTGATAACATTTCAAAGTAAATAATAAAGTTAATTTTATGATTATGTGCTGTTGGCGTTACTGGTACTAGCAGTAGTAAAACTAATACAAATAAAAACAAATCCCATGATATTTATTGTTTTAATATACTAATAGTATTACAGTTGCCAGAAAGTGATAGGGTAATTGTATTTGTTCGTAAAGACTATAGTACCACTACCACATGATATTGATACAATTACAAGGTTTTTGTTCTTTCTGTATGGTAAATAAAAGCAAGATAAGAGATACTTGTTAATTTATTTATAAAATTATTATTATTAACTGCCGATATTACTAACAATACCAGTAATATTGATACTGGACAACTAATGTTTAAATTCTGAATGAAATAACGTGAAATACTATATCTCTTAATAGATATATTACTCTGTAATACATTTTAAAAGTGCGTGAAGAAAGTACTTAAGCATAAACGTATGATTTATCTTTTCCTCTTAAAACATAATTATAAATAATAATCACATTTAAGTGATACCCCTCCCCTTTAGTTATGTTTTAGGCCTGTTGGTTTCTAATGTTTTGCCAGCTTTTTAAACTGAAATAATTATAAATAATATGAATGGATCTTATCAATGTCATCAGTATTTAGACTGTACCTATGTCATCATCTGATGAACTGCTCAACATTTAGTGCCATTATAGTATTGCCACTATTAGTATTAGTAATTCTGTGTTGTGAGAAATTGTGATAATAATATTAAATATTTAATTATTATACTGTTTGAAACTGGCCGTTAGTAACTGAGAAATAAGGGAAGATCATGCAATGCACGTGATAAAGTTTTAAGTAGGGTACAAGGTTTAAATGTGCAATTATCAGAAATGCTAAGGTCAGTCATCTGGCTAACAGTCTTGATTTGTATGATGATTTAAAGGTAGAGTAGCTGTTTTCTTGTGATTGTTTCTACTTAAATACATTAGGAAATTGTGCTTGGAAACACATTAAGTAACTTTATTATAATTTTTCTAATCTATTAGAGGTTAGGGTCGTTTTTGGATAGGGGGGATTTAAGTTTCTTTTTAAATTATAATGGACTTATGACAATTAGTTTTACTGAATGTGAGGGGCTTAATGAAAGTGTATATTTTTTTTTATGCATGTACTGTAAGTATCTGTAACATTGTTAGAATTTAAAAGCTTTGTCTGCTCATGTAAGTTTAAAATAAATAACATTACTTGCTCATGGTTAAATGATTACAGCAATATGATTTTTGTTTTGTTTTATAAGTTATTGGATGTCAAGAGTTCTTTTTATGGGTGTTTAAGGATGTATGTATTGACTGAACCACCCTCAACAAACAAAGGATGCTAACTGCAAAATGAAGGCCTAATTTTTACCTTCTCCTTCTAATATTCATCAGTCCACTTTTTGAGCTCATGTAAAGTTGTATCCACAATCATTTAAATGAAAATTTGTTTCACATGCTTCCTACTCTTCTGTTTGAGAAATAAAGCTGCTTCAACTGGAGATGTCTGACTTTTCTAAATATTAAATACATGACCTTTTGTCCCACTACCCTCCTTATTTAACATGGTGGTGGTTTCATAGACAGTGTAAGCAGGGGAGATATTTTATCTTTTAACAGTTGTGGTGTTTTGGAGGTTGGTAATAATGTAATGTATTGGTTAAATTGTGCAATGGGAGAGGGAAAAAGCTGCTGCTTGAGATTCTTTACTGACATTGATAGTAGTATGTATGCAGCTAATAAAAGTCAATTTTTTGTTATAGAAAACTTCAGTTGCATGAGGCTGAGTGCTCATTGATATGATGGGAAGTTGTTTCTCAACTTGATATGTAGAAAAAAAAAAAACCTGAAAAAATTCAAGATGCATCCTTATATTAGGCATTGCTTTTCAGTTCTGAGGAAAAACGTTTTAGGATTGTTATGGAAAAGCCTCTAAGTACCAGTGATCATAATATTGCCATTTGTTACTTATTTTGAGACTGTGTATAGAGTAAGTTGTGTCCCATTATTTTAGAAAGGCTCTTTTCAGAAACTAACGAGGGTAAGTTTTCAATAATATAAAAACAACTTATAAAATGGTAGATATTGCAGAATACCAAAATAACCAAAAATAAAAAAGTTAAAAAGGCCATAATTGAGGTTAAGAAGGATTTTAAAAGACGCTTGGCTTTTAATGTAAATTTGGATTTGATTTTTTTTGTACTGATATTAACACTGGAGAACACTGTACCTTTAAGAAAAGTAAAATTTATTTTTATAAGTGTTTTTTCTAAAAATAAATGAGATATTTAAACTGTTTAACATGCCTAAAGGAGATCATGGATGGTTTTTCTTAGATATTATTATTATTAAAGAAAATAATGGTTTGGGAAAGCTTAAATCTTGCATATTGAAAATACAGGATTATAATCTGGGTACCATTCTGATTGTGGGGAGGGGATATGACTACTGGCAGGGTCCCTTAAGAGTCTGTATTTGGACCTTTGTTGTTCATTAGCTATAAGATTGTCAAATGTTTATGGTATTAAACCGATAGCCTGTGATAGGTAAAGCTGATTCTTTAGAAAATCTTATCTCGCCAACATCAATTAGGACTAAGACCTGTCAGTTGTTCTGCATATCAAACTTCTTCATACTGTTCTATCTTCAAATGTAGCATGCTCTTAAACTTCTGCAGTTGATATCCCTCTCCTTTCAAGAGCACCTGTTATTCCTTTTACCCATCTCATACAAAGTTTTCCAGGTGGGCTTCTTCCTCATGGTTTTCAATTATATTTATTTGGGTATATACACACCATCTCAACTTATTTCTTTCAATAATTTCAAGTATTGATGTTGCATTTAAATCTCTCTAATTTTTGTATTTTTTCCATATATAAAGTTTTTAGAAAATGTTTCGTAAACTAGTAGCTAGCAGTCAGTGACAAATAAAATTTTGGCTGTTTTGACTGGCCATAAGTTTGCAACTTCCAAAACATACATACCTCTGCTGACACTAATAGCTATTTTTCGATCTTCGTCTTTGCCATCTAACGTTGTGTTCACTTGCTCCAGTCTTTATAAACCCTACTCGACTGCCCTCGGCAATATCTAATTTGCAGAACTTTATGCCGGCCTTCACACACCCTCTATGTTGGTACTGTATATAAGCACTGTATGCAGACAATAAAATAACTTTTTCTTGATAAAGCATGAGCATTCAGACAAACGTTTTGTAATTTACATTTTCTTAGTTTTTGCATTCTAATAATCGGGAATTTTTTTTATTTGTTATATGTGGAAGCTGTCCGTGACCTGATTTGGGGCGAGATCAAGTCCTTCATGTGGCCTGGAGGTATCTATCCGAGAAGGAATTATTTGAATTTTCATTCTGAAATGGGATATTCTAGGGAGAATTTAGACTCCCTGTTTCCTGCTCCTTCTTTCACTAGAGCTTCCTCTCCTGAGGACTCATCTGATCAGCCACCTCCTGCCCTTTTTCTGCAGTTTGTTACACATGTTTGTGAAGTTTTGGAGATGCAACCAGTTGCTTTTGAGTCTACCCCTGCTTTGTTGTCCAATCGTTCTCAAGGAGATTACTTAGTTTTCCTCCTGATATTGTTTGAGAGATTTGCAACACAATTATGTGAGGATGTCGCTATGCCTCCTCACCCCTTTATCTGAAAACAACATGCCCCGGCGTATCATCATCAGGATGATATATATTTAGACATTCAGAAGTTGGATCCGTTGTTGGATGTATGGAGTGCCAGGTATGAACCTGTTATCTCTTTTAACAGGTCACAATTTCTGTGGATTCGTTTGACTCTTAGTACAGAATCTTTAGAAGCCAGAGTTGAGACAGCATGTTTGCAGTCTTCTTTATCGTCTTTGGTTGCTTGACTCTATTCTACTTCCACTGGTACTTCTGCAGGTTCATCTCTTTGTATCTCAAGGCCCCCTCCTTCCACTCGTCATTCCATT